>NC_138052.1:87938634-88235867 GCF_964194185.1 Rhinolophus hipposideros
GCTTCTGAATTTTCTTTTAGAACTGCGTTGAGGGGCTTTGAGGTTTATGACAATAAAGACTGTGGGGAGCTGTCAATGACCATTTCTTCCTAAGTCAAGTGACCATATAATTTAGCATCCCAATCAGTTTGTGCCTGAGGATGAAAATGGACACCGTGCTCATGACACCAGCGTGACACGAACTGTCCAGGAACCGAAGTGTGTGGTCTCCCCCATCAGGAAGCAGTTTCACCTTCAGCCAGCTGACTAGACAACACTGGAATCGGTGTTCTCATTTTGTTTGCAAGAGACATGGGGAGTTTATGGTCCTCCAGGCTGCGATGATGCCACCAAGTCCCCAGGCTAGGCTCCCCAGGGCCTGAGGCAAAAGAGTCTGTGCCCCAAACTATTCCCCAAGGATGCCTCTTCCTCTGGCTGGGGCTCAACCGCTAGAAATAATGGTTCCACGTTTTCTAGAAAACTGTCTAAATGACAGAAGGTTAATAAATGTTGAAAATAGAATTTCACTTAATGAATATCTGCTTAGATGCCAGTTATAGTCAGACTTTTTAAAAGTTACTATTGTTTTGCCTGTCTTAGAACTCTTGCTCTAGGTTTGTGTTTGATTTCATACGTCATACCTTCGCCCTGTTGAAAAATTGAGATTTCCTTAAGTCTAGCAGTCTTGTTTGTAAATGACAGTATTGTTTCGCCCTGCCCCTTTTCCCTAGAAACCCAGGGACGTTCCGAATTCCAGGTTGTGCAGAAGTAGGGGAGTCAGCCTGTTATGGCTGGAAGAGGACAGGCTTAGTGTTGGGTCTTGGCTCTCCCTGGTCACCTAGGGTTAGACCTTAGTTTCCTAAATAGGAAAGCGACAGGTATAAGGAATATCTCCAACTAGGTATAATCTTGTGTTGTAACTTACTTACGTGTCATGCCAGGATCAAAACATGTCTGAGCACCCCAGTACTGTTGGAATTAATTTCATGCAGACTTCTGAGCTATGTTGTGCCCAGTGTCATTTGCACTGGAGGGAAGTAGTGGGGCCCCAGCATCAGCCCCCAGCAGGCTGCTCTCAGCAACAGAGAGGTCTGTAAACATGCTGATGTTACTTTGGGGGAAAAACAGCACGTAGAGGCTGACTGAAGGAAAAGAGCCAACACTGCCACTTACGCACTCATTATAAGGCCACCTGGGCCTTCTTAAACAATTCTTTTCAGCTCCCATGATGCAATAGTTTTCATAAAGCCTTCTTTCATGAAGCCTTCTGTTGTGGTCTTCTTTCTTATTTAATTTTTAATGATCAATATACTTAGCTATTTGGGGTACTGTTCATAAATAGCTCTATGTATGGATTTGTTTATATAAATATGTGTTGAGCCTCATGCCCAAACTCTAATTTCAGAATGCATTAACTCATTGATTTTTAACACTCTTTTGATTAAAACATGACACCCAATGAATAACAAATATTAAGAAAAAACCGACAGCCATGTGTTATAGTGCTCACATGTTACATTGGAGAGAATATGCTACTTGGTTTCGGAAGATGTGGCTTCTGGTTCTGACTCTGTCAGTTGCCGGCTCTGTGACATTGCCGAGTCATTTTGCCTCTCTCGGCCCTGGATAAGGTCATGAGGATCTAATGTGATGATTGCTGGGAAAGTGTCCTTGTGCTAAAGTTCAATGCTAATGTGACTTATTATCATGGTTAGGGTTTCCTCATTTGTAGAATGTGGCTAAATTATAGAACCTACCTCAGAGTCCTGTACAAAGATTAAATGAGATAGTGACTATAAAGTGCTTTGCATAAGATAGGCCGTTTCCTATCAGCTTTATTCTTATCACCATAGAAGACCACAGACATTAGTCCTTGAAGTACGTGGATTACATCATCACGTCTAGTTTATAAGCAGAATATCCGTATTTTCTTTCTATGATTCGGTATTAGCCAAATTCTTCTGGCTGTTGTTCCACCAGCAAATGTTGAGATTTAATAAAGTCTGGACTTCAGCCTTGACATCTGTGTATAAATACGCTTGTTCTTAGCTTAGGCCCATGGTCCCTGGACTTCCTCAGGAAACCAGCTGTGGCCAAGTTTTATCAGCACAGCACATGATGAAGTAGACGGTTGGACTTCCAGGTTATAGCACTGTCCATCTCCCTTGCCCCTTGCTCAAGTGTACACTTCCTAATTTTTAATCTAAGAATGGGTAGAAATAAACAATTACTCCACTGAAAGCGTCAGCACAATGTAGCTATAGATGTGAGTCTTGAAGCCACGTTCTACTCTAGCTTACATTGTGACACCCCCTCCCAGAACTAGACTCCTAGGCCTCTTGCCCTGTCTTTCCTCAGTTTTCCCATTTTACAAATGTTTCAGCTCATCAGAATGCTGATGCAGGGCATGCGAGGTGGAGACTAGCAGTCACTGGACCAGGAATCCTGTTTCCTTCTATGGCGTCGGATGGTGTATGTCTGAGCGTGACCCAGTGTCCTTGTTTTCTCTCCTCCCCGTGCAGTATCCCTTTGTTTTGGGGCTGGTGCTGGCCGTGGTGTTTTCCACGTTGGTGTGTCTCAGCAGGCTGTACACTGGGATGCACACGGTCCTGGTAAGACTTTGGGTTTGGGTCTTGGGGTGATTGTCTGCACAGCATTGTAGCGGGTGTGTCGATTTGTTCTTCACACAGGATTTTCATAAAGCTACTTGCATATATAAACATATTTCCCATCAGGCCAGGGAGTGAACGAATTATTATTTTATGTCACACGCATAATGATAATAATCATAACAAGTCATTAAGATGATACTAAGGAGATGGAACTGGGCTAAACCCTCATGACTTTCAACATTGGCTAGAATGGTGACAGAAGTTGGGTCATTTATTTTCATGTTGGTTTACTAATAATAAAGCCAGCCGTGTAAGAGAAACATCCAGGGTCAAGGGTGTGAGTGACTGGACACAGTTCCACTCTTAGGCCCTCACAGAGATGGGCCTGAATTTCAAGGGTCTCAGCTGCTCTTGCTGAGTAAGGGTCCCACCAAGTCAGAAGGGCCCAGAATCATGGGCTCACTTTCCTCCATACTGTTCTGGAGGAGGTGGGGGTATAGAGAGACACACATCTGCGTTTAAAGATCTGTCCATCCTTTTACCATATTAGGAGTTTTTTCCAGGGCTGCCGCGCTCAGCACAATTATAATAAAATTACCTAGAATTCTGTGTGCCAGCCAGCTGCCTTGAAGTTACAGAGCCTAAGGCTGGCCACGGTTCATCACAGGCATTGATTATCGTCATAATTGGTACAAGAAAGATACCGTTAAAAAGGAATAGGCCCTTGCTAATTATGTTCCTCTCCGCAGGAAGCTCAACAATTGCATTAGCAAAGGACCCTTGAAGAAATGGCCACCCTTGATTGGCCCTCTTGTTTCTACCTGGTGCCTTAGTGTTGGTTATCCTGGGAAAGGTGGCGGGGTGGGGCTGGAAGGGCAGAAGCAGCAGAGGTGAACAGTTTGAGGGGGAGAGTTTGTCAAAATGAGCAGAGGCACAGAACTGGGAGGAAGTCAGTCCAGAGAAAGGGTGTTGCACTAGATCTGAGAGTAACATCCTGCTTTCTTCTTGAAAACACAAATCCTGACTCAAAACTCAAAGGAGATCGACTGGAGTCAGGGTATGACTGGAGTCAAGTGAGGTACAAAATGGAAAGGGCGCCAGACACCTTAGGAATCAAGATAAATCATTTTAATGCAACATTTTCAAAAACTAAAACTAATGCAAAAATATATCCACATTTTAAATAAAGACCAGCTCTGAGCCTGCATAGCCCAGCCTCTTTGCCCAACTCTCATCTTGGACCTACTCTCAGATCTTACAAATATTACCGGAGCAATTAGGGGCCAAGTTTACTATTCTACCTATCAAGGCATGTCCCTGCTGTCCCCATCCCATTGCACAGTGTCTCTAGTGGCTTCTTAGACAAGAGCAGGGAAGGGGAGGAAGGCCTTCTCAATTTACTACACTGCTGCTTTACATTATAAAGAGGTTCTCTCCAAATACGGCCACAGATTTAAATATGGAGCGAAGCAGAACTTGGGTGTTGTGGTATTTCTTTTATCTGGGGCTACTTTTTAATTTCCATAGGTTTTAATAAAAAATGATCTTGGGAATCAGGTTAAAATTAAAATCAAAGTAAACACAAGGATATGGAACTGCAGACATGAATAGAGGACACAGAAAACCCACCTCAATAAAAATACAGCGACATGTCTCTTTTCTTTTTAAAGTGGGTTATAGGCATGGCGAACCAGATATTTGTGGGGAAGATCATTTAGGCCTCTCATTCAGATGCAGGGGAGCCACTCTTTTTGGAGCAGCTGACCTAGGAGTAACCAGAGCAAGGAGTGGTAGCAACTATTCCTCCCAGCCCCTCCCTCTTGCTCCACCGTCGCCACCTGGGGCTTCTTTCACACACGATTTTATTTCATAAAGATCTTAGACCCTGACTCAGGTCCAATCCTCAGTCAGGACCAGAGGTGTGGCCCAGGGTATGATGGTACCTAATTTTTAATAGCAGAAGGGAACAGTTGGCTTTAATAGTAGGATAGAGTTAAATTGTGGCTTGGTAGTCTTGTTTGTTCAGCAGCAACTTAATAAGCTCCTGCCGGGTGCCAGGCTTGGAGCTAAATCTGGGAGATACTGAGGTAAACAAAAGCTACCTCACCCTCCTGAGTCTTCGAGTCTGTTGATGGAGACAGATGTATAAGGTCTGATTACTGGATATGGCAAGCATTATAATTAGCGTGGAACAGCTGGATTAGGCCAACTAAGGTGGCGTGCCTCTCCCCTGGAGTCCTTACAATCTCCTGAGACTGCCATGCACTAACAGTTCTCAACCTTGGCTGCATATTCAAATCCCATGGAAAGCTTTTAAAGAAATATCTGGGGATATTTGGACATCCCTGTTCATAAGTAGCAGCATTATTCCCTATAGCCAAAAGGTGGAAGCAACCCACGTGTCCATTGACATTGAATTGAATGGATAAACAACATGTGGTACATATGTACAATGAAATATTATTCAGCCTTAAAAAAGAAGGAAATTCTGACACATGCTACAACACGGATGAACCTTAAAGACATTATGTTAACTGAACTAAACCAGTCACAAAAAGACAAATATTATATGATTTCAATATATGAGGTCCTTAGAGTAGCTAAATTCTTAGAGACAGAAAGGAGAATGATGGTTGCCCAGGATGGAGGGGAGGGGGGAGTGGGGTCTTGTTCTTTAATGGGTACAATTTGGGAAGATGCATAAGTTCTGGAGATTGACAGTGGTGATGGTTGCACAAAAATGTGAGTGTACTTAATGCCAGTCATTCAGGTGACTGCCTGTTTTATGTAAAGGGGTCTCTGTTCATAAAGAGGAAGAGCAATTCATGAGGCGTTTATCTCGCCCATTAAAACATCACTCCTGGGATTTTTTCTGGTCAAGATGGCAGAGTAGGTAAATGGTGTGATCACGTTTTCTCAGGACCACATCAATTACAACTAAACTACAGAACAACTATCATTCAGAATTGCCTGAAGTCTAGCTGAATCGAAGCCCTGCAAATACGGACATATAGAAGAAGCCACCTCAAGACTGGTAGGAATGGCAGAGGCATGGAACCCACAGTGGCCCCACACCTGTATATGACTATTAAAAATCAGGAAGGATATCTCAGTTGCAGAGGTACTCCCAGTAGGAGCAAGGGGTCCCAGCCCCATTGCAGGCTCCCCGGGCGGGGTTCCAGTGCCAGGGAGAGATGTCTCTATAACTTGTGGTTGTGAAAATCAATGGAGATTGTGGCTGAGTGAGATGAGGGCGGCTGGAGTCCCAGGCACTCCTCTTAAAGGGATCGTGCACAGATTTACTTGCTGATGGACGCACCCACTGTGAGCTCCAGCACTGGGGCAGCAGCTAGAAAGCCTCCACAGACCAAATTGCCAAACTTCAGGGTAATGGCTAGAGGGGTAGCTTTGTGCTTGAGGGAGGAGCCGGTGGGAGCCATTGTTTCTTTGTTGAGCCCTCCCCTTCCCCACATGAAGACACAGGCAGATGCCATAGCTGAGTCTCCACCATACTGGCTGTCACCTTTCATCTGCCCTGCTCTAGTGATTCCTTGAGACCCTGCCTCACCCAACTTTGGGGCACACCCAAGCTGCTTCCAGGGGCTTTTCTGTACAAACAACCTGTCTTAGCTCATGCTGCAGACTTTCATAAAAACTCTCAAAGGCTCACCCACACAAGGGACACACCTGGAGCACCAGGCTCTGGTGACCAGAGGGACTGCAACACTGGGTCTCACAAGACACCTACTATGTAAGGCCACTCTACTAAGACCAGGAGGCATAGCAGCCTACATAGAAACAAATACAGAGAGGCAGCCAAAATGGGGAGAGAAATATGTTCCAAATAAAAGAAACAGAACAAAACTCCAGAAAAAGAACTAAACAAAATGGAGAAAAGCAATCTACCCGACACACATAGTTCCAAACACCGGTTATAAAGATGCTCAATGATCTCAGAGAACTTCAACAAAGAGATAGGAAACATAAAAAGGAACCAGTCAGAAGTAAAGAATACAATAACTGAAATGAAGAATATATTAGAGAGAATCAACAGTAGATTAGATGAAGCAGAAGATCAAATCAGCAATTTGGAAGAGAAGGTAGCAGAAAACACCCAATCAGAACAGCAAAATGAAAAAAGAATCCAAAAAAATGAGGATAGTTTAAGGGACCTGTGGCACAACATCAAGCATACCAACATTTGCATCATTGGGGTACCAGTGGAAGAGAGAGAGCAAAGAATTGAAAACCTATTTGAAGAAATAATGACAGAAAACTTCCTAACCTGATGAAGGAAAGAGATATATAAGTCCAGGAAGCATAGAGAGTCCTAAACAGGATGAACCCAAAAAGGCCCACATCAAGACACATCATCATTAAAATGCCAAAGGTTAAAGACAAAGAAGGAATCTTAAAAGCAGCAAGAAAAAAACAGTTAGTTACCTGCAAGGGAGCTCCCATAATATTGTCTGTTGATTTCTCAAGGGAAATTTTGCCAGGCCAGAAGGGATTGCCATGAAATATTTAAAGTGATGTAAAGCAAGGACCTACACCCAAGATTACTGTATCCAGCGAAGCTATCATTTAGAATCGTAAGACAGATAAAGAGCTTCCCAGACAAGAAAAAGCTAAAGGAGTTAATCAACAAACCAGTATTACAAGAAATGTTAAAAGGACTTCTTTAAGAAGAAGATAAAAAATATGAGTAGTAAAATGGCAATAGGTACATATCTATCAACATTCACTTTAAATGTAAATGGATTAAATGCTCCAATCAAAAGATAGGGTGGCTGAATGGATAAGACAACAAAACCCTTACATATGCTGCCTACAAGAGACTCACTTCAGATCGGAAGGCACACACAGACTGAAAGTAAAGAGATGGAAAAGATGTTTCATGAAAATGGAAACAAACAAAAAAGCTGGTGTAGCAATTCTTATACCAGACAAAATAGACTTTAAAACAAAGGCTATAAGAAGAGACAAAGAAGGGCCCAGTAATCCCAAGTCTGGGTATTTATCCAAAGAAACCCAAAACATCCTTTGAGGGATGAATGCATCCATATATTCATTGCAGCGTTGTTTCCAATGGCCGAGACATGGAGGCAGCCTGGCTGTCCATCAATAGAAGAATGGATAAAGAGGAGGTGGTACATATATACAATGAAATATTGCTCAGCCATGGAAGGGAATGGGTTCTTGCCATCTGCAACGGCATGGATGGACCTGGAAGTTATTGTCCTGAGTAGAGTATGTCAGACAGAGAAAGATAGATGTAGTGTGATTTCACTTATATGTGGAATATAAGAACAAAATTAACAAACAAAACAGAAACACACCAATAGATACAGAGAACATTTTGATGGCTGCCAGATGGGAGGGGAGTTGGGGGTGAGTGAAAAATCATATAAATCGGTTGTTACAAAGTAGTCATGGGGATGTAGGGTATAGCATGAGGAATATAGTCAATAATATTGTAATTATGTATGGTGTCAAATGGGTACTAGATTTATCGGGGTAATAGATGGGAGGGGGGTTGGGGGCAAAGTGAAAAAGGTGAAGGGATTAAGAAGTACAAACTGGTAGTTACAAAATAGTCATGGGGATGTAAGTAAAGTAAAAGTAAAGCATAGAGAGTATAGTCAATAATATGGTAATAACTATATATAGTTCCAGGTGAGTACTAACTAGACTAGTCAGGGGTATCATTTCTTAAATTATGCAAATGTCTGACCATGTACTGTACACCTGAAATCAACATAAAATAATATTTAATATCAAAAAAGTATAAAAATAATAATAAAATAAAATAAATATGTTTAACTTAAAAAAAAAAGAAATCAGTCCTTGTCAGAGGTGAATGGATTGCTGTGATGTCACGTTCCAGCTGATCCCTGGTCAGGCCCCAGTGAAGCATGGAGAGTCATTAAACCTGCATGTGCTGTCACCATCCTGCCAAACCAGCCCTGACGCTGCCTCTATCTACCAAGACGCCCAAATAAGAAACTTGGGCATCCCCCTAGTTCCTCCCTTCCCACACCCCATCAGCCAGGTAGTCACCAAGCCAAATTAATTCTGACTCTTCAAGATGTCTTAAAGCTGTTCTCACACCACTGCCAGGATATTAGTTCCCAATCTGATTATGCTGTTCCATGCATGCAGAAGTTTTTCCATCTCCGGGTGAATGTGAATGATGACACAGATAGTCCCAACTGTAAATGGCATCCATTTGGGGACACTAGGGGGATCGACTGTTGAGAGAAGTCAGCATGTTTATGGCAAAGCATGGAAATAAACACTGGACCTGATGACATTCTTGAGCTGCTGAATGTACCATACCTGGGGCCACCCTTCCTCTAGGCTCGCTATTCCAGATGAAAAATTCTGTATTTCTCAAGCTGATTTTTATTGAAGTCTTACATTTCCCATAGTGAAAATCATCCTAACCAAGCAATGTTTTAGTGTATAATTTCATGTTCTCTTGGTTTAAACGCTAAACCAATTACAACCAGCTGAAGACAATACAGGAGGTTGCGGGGAAAGAAAGGGTAGAAGGGAAGGACTGGGTAGCTCCTAGAATCCAACACAGATGGAATCCAACAACTAAGCCTCAGGAAGGGCCAAACCGAGTGATTGAGTATCTTCCTCTCCCTTTAGAGTGTGCCACTGTGCACAGAACCCAGCTGCCACCAACTTCTCTCTCAGATCAAAACCATAACTTCCAGAGATGAAAGTTAGATTCAACGAGGCAGTACCCTTGGACCAGTGAGCCTTGGCAGGGGGACAGGACCAGGGAGCAGAAAATGGGACCTTGAAAGCCACTCCTGTGGACTACAAAGGCATTGCCTAGAGATCAGGGACGAGGAAGACGACCCAATGAATTCACCACTATTGAAAATGCCCCCAATTCAAGTGGTTACCAACTGCAAGAGTCAGGACTCCTTGAAAACAAATAACAAGAACCAACTCAAACTTGTTTAAGCTTAAAAGGACATTTATTGGGTTTCGTAATCACAGTATAGGAAGGGCAGAGGTGCAGGTGGCCATTGGGAGAGTGGGACCCCAGTTTTACATCTTCATTGGAAGTCTCCCCTATTCGTTCCCAACCTTCTTTCCACGTGGTAGATCCATGCTTTTGAGTTGCCTTCTCTCTGAGACTAGACCCAGAGACTTCTGGGCTTAAATTCTTTCTGTTGCACTCCTGAAAGGATTCCAGTGGGGAGAATTTCAAGAAAGGAGCCTGTGATCCAATCACAGTCCTCGGCACCCGTTGGACAGCATTTGCTGCAGGAATTGGCTCATAATCCAGGTCAGGCCAATTACATACCTTTCTCGAAATTCTCCCCACTGGAATCCTTTCAGGAGCGGGGGCTGTGATTGGCAGCCAGGGTTATGGTTAGTGTTTGCATTGGTATGTGGGAGGGGCAGGGTAGTTCTCCAAAATAAAATGGGTCTGTCACCAGAAGGAGAGTGCAGACAAAGCCCCAGTGATAGCCTTTCTACATTGGCATCATTGCATTTTTCTACTCTTTCAAAGATTCAAAAACTGGATATTATTAATATACTTGTGTTTGTGGGGAGAGGAGGACTAGAGCAAACAAGAGGGCTGATCATATTGTATTTGTGATGCCCCAAATAAATCAATCTCCACAGTCCTTTGACTGTAAATCTATCATCTCTAATATATTATCAGTAAAGTTAGCCAGAATTGTTGTTAGATTAGTGAATAGTTGTTCCATTGTTTTGAACTTGAATTAGCTGAAATGCTGCTCTATTATGTGTTTCCTAAATTGTTTGATCTGTGGAACTATGTAGATATTAGGTCTTATTTGCTTATTCGTTTATTTTTTTCCCCTAAGTATTCTTTAGTTTTGGTTTGAGTTGGAGAATGTTGAAAAGACTTCTCAAATATTAAATTATCTGCAGACCATACAAAATTGTGTTCTGGCTTTGGACTAGAGCATTTTTGGTGTGTTTTTTTCAAGTCAAGTTCTTTGAAACTACTTAAAAAAAACCCTTATTTCAAACTGCCTTCCTTAATATGGAGAAGAAAGCTAATTGTAGTATAAATTACACCCTACCAAGCCTGACTTTCTGTCATACCCTGTTGGATGAGTTAGTTACTGAGATAAAAAGGGAATTTGGTTGTGTATCAGTCACCACAGTTTGATGCCTATGTTTTCTCTTTACCTTGGAGACAAATATTTCTACCCTTTTATAAAAATACAGAATTATTTCTGGTATCAAAAGTAGTTAAGTACTCATGGTAAAACATTTGTCTTGTTTTTAAAGTTTGGTTTTTTTAAAGCAAAACCAGTCAATGTTAGTTAATCACTGTAGGAGAGGTTCAGACAGCCATTTGTTAGGGTAATGTAAAGGGAAACTGAAGGCATGGCATTGCATGTGGCTGTATTAGTTGAATCAAAATTAGGGTTTAGCACAATTTCCAGCAAGAACTGCTCAGGTTATGTATTCCTAACAACAAACATAAGTAAATTGATTGTTTATCTCCTTTCCCAACACTATCCAAAAAGTTACAGCTGGGCATGGTTTTCTATCTGTTCTGTAAGTGTCGGGTGAATAGGTTACTGGGACTGCTCATTCTAGGAGGGGGAGCTGGACTGAACCTGGAGTGCAGCCCACTGAAGGTGTACAAACACAGAAGTTGGTCAAAGCATCGGAGTCCTGCAAAGATCAGAGGTACCTACAGGGCACTGAGCCAAAATCTAAAGGGCTAATAAGCAGGCATGGATTGGTACTGGGCCAGTTTGCCGCAGACCAGAAGCTACTTAAATCCTTCCTGCTATCATAGAACCTAGTTGGCCTTGATCATTCTGTGGCCTGGGGCCCCAGAAGCTGTTCCAGTATGGCATTTTGTCAGACCTGAGAGAGTGTGACAATTAACTGACAATTAGCCTGACCAGGAAGGAGGGCAGGGAACTCTCTGAGACTAATGGCTGAGCAGCCAAGCCAAACAGACCCGGCCTGCAGCTACGGAGATGGTCCCCTGAGGCTGAGTCAACAGGCGAGGTAACTCTGAGGAAGCAGGTAGTTTATTTACCTCAGTGAGAAGTTCTGCTTCTATCCCACATGGTGAAGGGGGAGCTCAGGTAAATTCTTAAAGCCTAAGTTGCACTGAGAATGCATCCACTTTCCCAAATAAATAAAAAAGCACCCACATTGAGAGATAGAGCAGAGATTTGAGATCTGGCAGTGTTGTGGGTTGTGTTTGCGTTCTGGGTGAGTCCTAGTTACTGGTAAAATAAGAACAACGGGGACTTGTTAAACCTTCCATAGAAGCCAGTCTCCATAGACAGAGCGTGCCAAAAAATGTATACACATTTTAAGAAAGGAAAAAATTGTACTAATTGTAATACTCAATATATACTGATAACAAAAGATGAATACAAGTCACATTTGACTTCTGCAATTACAAGAGGTGCTCAAAGTGGTTACCTTCAGATCCAGACACTTCTGATTACAGCAAACTGCTGCTTGAGCATAGATAATATCTCTTAAAATGTGTATACTTTTTTTTTTGTGGCACCCGCGGTGTTTCTTTCTGTTATTAGGTACTTGCTTTGTGAACTATGTAGTGTGTTACATTTTCATTGAACGGTGTTGTCTTTCTATAAGCATATAATCATATGCCTCTCTTAATGGAGAAAGGACTGTCTTCACAATTTGTGAAATCAACTTTTATGAAATGAATCAGACCTTCCCACTTA
Organism: Rhinolophus hipposideros; assembly: GCF_964194185.1. Classification (NCBI taxonomy): domain Eukaryota; kingdom Metazoa; phylum Chordata; class Mammalia; order Chiroptera; family Rhinolophidae; genus Rhinolophus; species Rhinolophus hipposideros. The sequence goes on from NC_138052.1 coordinate 87,950,954, forward strand.
TTTACTCAATTTTTTAAAAAAGATTCTTCAGCCCCTTGGGAAAATAGAAACACACATTTCTGCCATAATGCTCACCATTGCTATGACATATTGTGAGAAATATTGGTGTCCATTTGCACGATTGTCATTGCAACTCTAAGTTATTGCTAATAGTGGAACGAAAGGAAAAAGAGGTGACATGATTGGCTGTGGTTCCTCAGCTAATGACGGGGGCCAGCTGACTATGTCCATCGTGCTTTGGGTTTCGTTTTCACGTTGTCATCTAGTTTCTTCTAAGCATACTATGGAAAACTCTGCTTAGGATAATTTTCTCCAAGTGGGCCTCCTCGAGGAAACGATATAACATTTTACCGAAAGAAAAGACAAGAGTGTGAATTTCATGACATTTGTTTAATGTTAAATACAAATATTTCTATTTCAGTAGAGAAAAGGACACTTGAGAGATTTTCATTCAAAGTCCCTAAGTCATCGTGCATGTTAATGTGTAAATATCACTTTATTAGAAGTAAGAACCATCTGTGATAAAGGTATGTGGTTGGTTATATTCATGTCTCTCTGTCCCATTAGATCATGAGTCCCTGGAGGCTAAGAATCTTCTTTCTTCACTTTTGTATCCTCCCCTCAATTTCCAGCAGAGATCCTGACATAAGTGCACAGTAAATGTTGAGTAGATTGTAATGGATATCATCTGTTATCTGTTCATAACTCAGATTTTCCTCTTTTATTTCTTTGTACTTTATTGAGTCAGATTTGACAAGATTCCTCCATTAGTCTGAATATTGCATTCATCATAGGAAACCAGGCCAGATCATGCATCTGATATTTTTTAAGCATTATTTTGTTTTGCCTGAAAAAATAAACTTTAATTTGTGAAAAATTTGATAGAAAGTGTCATGCAGCAGTAAATATATGCAAGCTTGGATGCTCCATTGTGAGCTTCTAGAAATCCTAGAGTTGAAAGTGGCAGGTGTCTCAATGTGTAAGAAGGGACCATGGAGCAGTGGTCAGAGCACGAAGCTTGGGATTCTCTGAGAGAATCTCTCCTAGCTCTTAGGAGAGACAGAAGAATAGCTGGAGACATGCTGCTTCAATGCTTTGCAGATTTCATTTAATAAATGGGATGATGGTGTAGCCAGGAGGGGAGAAGAAGGTTCTACAGTTCCTAATGAACTTGAGAATTTCATAAATAGAGGATCTGGTATCTGGTTCTTGGATATAGGTGTGCAAGTGTGTGTGTGTGTGTGTGTGTGTGTGTGTGTGTGTGTGTGTGTGTGTGTGTGTATTCCATGCCGTTGAGTTGGCTTCAGCTCCATGAATGAGTGACATCCACAATGTCCTCACAGCCCTGCTCAGCTCCTGTAGACTCACGCCTATGGCTTCTTTGATGGAGTCAGTCAATCTCATATTTGGTCTTCCTCTTTTCCTGCTGCTTTCTATTTTTCCCAGTATCAATATCTTCTTCAAAGAACCCTGCCTTTTCATGATGTGCATGATGGAGGACAGCTTTAGTTCTGTCGTTTTTGCCTCCAGGTTTGGTTTGCTCTAGGAGGTAAGTAAGCACTCCCAAGTAATCACCGCCCAGGTTACTGTAAATACAGCATTACCAGTACCCCAGAATGCCTCTCACGCCCCCTACTCTGTGTCTCCCCCAGGGTACACACTTCCCAGATCTCTGGCACCATATCTTAGTTGAACTTGATATGGAACATAAACAGAATTATACAGTATACATTCTCTTGTGTTGGGTTTCTTTTACTTACTATTTTGTGGTATTCACACATTGTTGAATGTAGTTTAGATTCATTTTTATCCTTGTATAGTATTGTATGACCATTTCACACTTTATTTATCCCTTCTATTAATGACAGATATTTGGATTGTTTCTAGTTTGAGGCTTTCATAAATGATGCTATTCTGAACTGTCTTTCATGTGCCTTTTTGAGTAAATATTTTTACTGTTGAGTATGAATATAGAAATAGAATTGCTGGGTCGTGAGGTATGTTCAGCTTTAAGGATAGGCTGTCGTATTTCTGAAGAATTATACCAATTTCCATTCCTACCAGTAGTATAAGAGATTTCCAGTTCTCCATATCTTTGCCACCCCTTGCTAATGTCAGTCATTTTCATTTTAGCCTTTCCGGTGGGTGTGTAGCAATTATCTCGTTATGCTTTTATTTTGATTTCTCTGATGAATATTGACATTCAGCCTCTTTTCATGTTTGTTAGCCATTTCGATAAACCCTTGTGGGGTGCCTGTTTGTCTTTTACCATTTTTATTGGATTGCTTGCCTTTTCTTTATTGATTTATTGGTAAGTCACTGTCATATATATATCTGTGGCTTGCTGTTTTACTCTATCGGTGGTATCTTTAGGTGAACAGAAGTTCTTAATTTTCACGTAGTCCAGTTATCCATCTTTACCTATGTTTCCAATTTTTTTGTGTTCTGCTTAAGATATTTTTGCCTACCACAAGGTCATGAAGATATTTATGTTTGAGAAGTTTTTATTATTTTGCTTTTCTTGTTTAGATCACAGTATACTTGGAATTGATTGTGACTCATTTTGTTCTGTAGGAGTATACAATCTACTCAGCACCATTTATTAAAAGGATTGTCGTCTTTTCATTTACTGAGAAGCATCAGCTTTGTCATAAATCAAGTGACTATTTATTCTCTATATATATATGATTATCTCTATATGATTTATAGCTCATATATAGAAATACAATTGATTTTTGTATATTGACATATCCAGTGATCTTGCTAAATTCAATTATTTAGCAAGATCCAGTGATCTTGCTAAATTCAATTATTAATTCCATTCATAGCTTGTATATTCTTTGGAATTTTTTGCTTAATACAATCAAGTAATTGGTGAATAATGCCAGGTTTACTTCTTCCTCCCCAATATTTATTTCTTTTGTTTGTCTTATCACATGGGCTTGGATCTCCACTATGATACTAAATAGAAAGGTGATGTAGTCATCCTTGTGACTAAACTCAGTGAGAAAGTGCTTTATATTTCATACTTAAGTATAATGTGAGCGTTAGGCTTTTTTGTTGGTACCATTTATCAGTGTAAGAAAGTTTCATTTTATTCCTGATTTCTATGAGTTTTTAAAATCATAAATAGTAGTGACTTTTAGCAAATGATTTTTGCATTTATTGAGATCATCATATGATTTTTCTTTATTTTGTTAATGTTATAATTTACACTGATTGATTTTTGATTATTAAACCAACTTTGCATTTCTGGAATAAACTCAAGTTGGTCATTGTATATTATATATATTTTTTTATAGCACTGAATTCACTTTCTCCTAACATGATTTTTATGGACTTTTATATCTATATTCGTGGGAGAGGTTGGTGTATGATATTTCTTTCTTGCGGGTTTTGGTATCAGGTTATGCTTGCCTTTTCTTTATTGATTTATTGATAAGTCACTATCACATATATATATGTGATTTGGGAACAGTTTTCCTCTTTTTCTATCCTTTAAAAAAATGTGTATAAAGTCATGTTTTTTTTTTCCTTAAATATTTGGAAGAATTCATCAGTAACCCAATTAGACCTGAAATATTAATTTTGGGGAAAAAGGCTTTCGAGTATATATTTCATGTATACATATGAGACAGTCCAAATTTTGTTTACTTCTTTATCAGTGTAAGTTGTGTTTTTCTAGGAGTTTGTCCATTTTATCTCAATTGTCAAATTAATTGTCATAGTATTGTTTATAGTAGTCTCTTATTATCTTTATAGGATATGTAACAGTGTCTCTTTTCATTCCTGATTCCATATCCTTTGTTGATCAGTTTTATAGGGGTTTATCAATTTTGGTAGTCCTTTTCAAAGAACCAACTTTTGGTTTTGTTAATTTTCTCTGTTGTATATGTATTGATTTTCTTGTTTTTCTTTTCATACTTCTTTCAGAATTACTGTGCTCTTATCTTTCTAACCTATTTGAAGTAGATTTTTAATCTCTGATTTATAGCCCTCTTCTTTTCCAGTGTATCATTTACGGTTCTACATTTTCCTCTAAAAATATGTTTCGTTGTATCCTGCAAGAATTAATAAGTTGTTTTTCATTGTCATTCAGTTGAAAATATTCTCTAGTTTTTCTTGTGAGTTGATTAGAAGCATATTACTTAAGTTTCCAAATATTGGAGAATTTTCTAATTATTGTTTTAAAAGTTATTTCCAGCCTAATAATCCTATAGAGAAGATATTCTACAGGATTTCTATTTCATGAAATTTGCTTTATTTCCCCACAGATGGTTAACTTTTGTAAATGATCCATTTATTTTGTGTAATTGTTGGTGTTTTATATGTCTGGTCATTTTTTAAAATTGTACTTTTTAATTTTCTATATCTTTATTGATTTTTTTTTCTGACTTCCTCTATGAATTGCTGAGAGAGGCATATAAAAATCTCCCACAATGATTGTGGATTTGTCTATTTCTCTTTTTAGTTTTGTCAATTTTTCCTTCACATATTTTAAAATACTTTGTTACGTTTTTTGGCACATACAGGTTTTAAGCTGTCACCTCTTTGGCAGATTTACCATTTTAGCATTATGAAATGTCTTTCTTTGTCTTTAGTTATGTTTCTTGCCTTAAAGCTACTTTGTCTAATATTAATATAGCAACACCAGCTTTTAGTTAGCATTTGCAAAGCATTTTTCCAGTCTTTTACTTTTGACTTTTCTGTATCCTTATATTTGCATTGTTTCTTATAAGCAGTATATAGCTGGGTTTTGTTTTTTCATGTAGTCTGACAATTTTACTTTTTAGTTAGTGTATTTAGCCTATTACCACATAATGTAATCTGATATATGTGGGTTTAAATCTACCATATTGCTTTTTGTTAACTTTTCCTCACCTGTTCATCTTTATCTCTTTTTTGCCTTTTTTGTGTTATTAATCAAATATTTTAACGCTACCATTTTGCCTCCTCTGTTAGCTTGTTATAAAGTCTTTACAAATAGTAGTTACCCAAGGGATTACAACACGCATCTTTGACTTATAAGAGTCAAAGGCAAGTTAGTACCTTTATCACTTCCTGAGAAGTGTGGGTTATTAAATGAAATTTAATTCCACATACAGTTAAAGCCTACAAGAACTTATTTGTATCATTTTATACTTAGTATACATTTAGGTTCATCCACATATTTATCCTCTCTGTTGTCCCTCATTCCTTCCTACAGTTCTGTCTTCCATCTGGCATCTCATTTCTTCTGCCTACATTATCTAGTGTTTTTTTTAAGCATGGCTCTGCTGGTAACGAATTCTCTCAGTTTTTGTTTTTCTGGAAATGTCTTTATTTCACTCTCATTTTTGAAGGATATTTTTGCTAAGTATAGAATTCTCTGTGTCATTTCCTACAGGGCCCCTGGACTGGGTGCTTGCCATTTCCACGTGCCCACAGTGTGCAGTAAATCAGTGTAGTCAGCTGGGTCATACTGGCTGTGGATTTCCAGATCTTATGCCTGCCAAGCAAGGATGACTATTTTTGAAGTTATGGATAATCCACTAGTATAAGCTTTTTGGAGGGTATTTTGTAGAATGTATTAAGATCTCAAGTGTTTGTTAGGGGCCTTCTAGGCCTCTAAGCCCATTTCTAGAAGTTTGTCTTAAAGCATATAATTGCAGAAGCATGAAAGTAAAAATAATAATAGCAAACCTTTATAAAGCACCTATGATCTACTAGGCACCATTTTAAGTGCTTTGCATGTATTGATTACCTCATGAGGTAGTTAATTGCAACCCCAAGAGGGAGGTACTATTATTATCCCAATTTCAAGATGAGGCTTAGAGAGGTTCAGTAACCTAACCAAGCATATGTAGTTGGTAAGAGATTGAACTGAGATTTAAAACAAAGCAGTTGACTTCAGAATCCTTGCTTTCAATTACCGTTCTATACTTATCCTCCAGGATGTTCATTAATGCATTTAATAGCAACCAATGAGAATATACTACATGTCCATCAATCAGATCTTGTTAGTAAAGTGGATGTTATATAGCTGTGAAAATACTCTATAGTTCAGTAATCATAAAAAGACATGTATGACATTGTCAATGAAAAAAAGCGGGATATAAAACAGCTTATACAGTCCGGTGCTATTCACTATAAAATTGTGTGGGGTTGGTTATAGACGGAGGCCTCTGAGATGCATTTTTAATAGTGAGGCTGACTTGTTTTTGATAGAAACAGTAATGCTACTTTTGTTTACTGGACAGAGAATATATCTTATTCTTCCTCTAGCTTAGTATATTTCTTGGTGTGTAAAGCTAACTGAAAATAAAAGCACACGATGGCTTCTGAATGAACAAATATTGGAGCTCTATTATTATTTACATGAGGACTTCCTAGAAAAAGAGGAAGAGAAGAACATCTCTGACTGGGTACTTCCATTTCTTGTGATTTCCTCCTTTGCACTGTTTCTTTTTTCTTTTTTTAAACAACAACACAACGTGGATTTTGGCAATAAAACAAAGATGGGTTTCAAAGAGCTTATGTCTCTTGTCCTTTCATTATTTGGGAATCGATTTTAAAATTTGCAAACCATTGACTTGGAAAATTCTTAGCTGCTATAACCCATCTAATTGAAAAGGGAACCAAATTCTCAACAGAATTAATATCCCTTCTTTGTGGTGCTGTTTCAAGAGGAGAAATTCATCTTGAAGTGTTTAAGGAGCTGAGCTGGGCCGCGTTGCCTGTGGAGAGAAATAGCAGTATCTAGCTAGCCACAAAGGGCAGATGGACTGTTTATCTCTCAGCCATAAAACTGCCTGGGACTTGGTCTCATTACCACAGTATGTCCTGTTAGTGGTCTGATGACACTGACTAGGGAGGAGCACAGATGTAGAGGACTAAAGTAGTTGCCTTGCGTCTTATTCTCTGAAAACCAGCTAAAGATCTAGAACTTAATTTTAATCTCAGAACACTACTGAGGTCTGTGTTTATGTTATCTCTGTAGGAATGTTCCTTAACAACATGCTCACTTGGGAATGGAAGTAAACACTTCATGTATCAGATTTTTAAATGCACAACAGGACTTCCTGTACGTGCTGTACTTTATGTGACATCTCCATAAAATCATTTCATGTGCATAGGTCTACGGCAGTTTGGTTTCCATATGACACCCCTGAACACTCACCATGTTTGTGAAAACAAAGGGTCACCCAAGGACCACAGTCTCGTGCCTCATTGTATCTTAGATCTCATTTCTCCACTTTAATAAAGGTACATGGCTTTCCCTTCTTCTCACTTGACACACACTTGATGACCAGGAAGTGGCACTCTGACAACTGAAGTTGTCAAGCCTCATCAAAGACATTGGATGGCCAACTTTGACATCACTAGAACAGTCTGCAAAGCAAGACTGATATTTTTTAAATGTCCAGTAATCTCCAGTGCCAAGTTTGCTCCAAAGGCTGCAAAGTATTCCCTCAGGGCGTTCTGGTTTTATACAGGGAGCCACAACTCAGAAGCAGGGACAAAGGGCTGAGACAGATTGACTTTTACCCTCAGTACGAGCATCCATGTAACCAGGTCTACAAAGAATTTTCAGATCTTTCTCTTATACCTCTTTGCGCACAAGTGTTTCTATATCGGAATATCTCTTTCAAAAATTGTGCTACCATTTTCAAGTATGGTACTCTTATAATTCAGACATTTTTACTCTCTCACATGTGTTTCAAAAAAGCCCTCTGAAAGCTCAGACCCGCCTTGTTTAGCGTAAGGAGCCCATGCTGCCCTCTGCGACTTAGCGAGGTGAGAGTCTTGGACATTCACAGTAGGGTCCCCATAGCCTCAGCATTACCTGGGGGCTTGTTAGAAATACAGACTGTCAGGCCCCACCCGGACCTACTGGATCAGAACCTGCATTTTAACAAGCTTCCCAGAGGATTCTAAAGGAAGATACAGTTTGAAAGGCGTTGAAACTGTCTACACTCACATCCCACCCAGCAAACATGGGGCCAAGGCCAACTAAATTTCAACCTGCATCGGCTTGTTCAACAATTACATCACATTCAACATGACTTTCTTCGGTTCTCTTGTTGCTCAGAGGCCCCTCTGCCCACCCAGATTTGAGAAAAATTGCTTCAATATTTGACAGTGTCTTTTGTGTCTTCTAGCAGATTGCCCTTCCCTGTACTTGTCATTCTTGCAAGCTGCTTAGCAATTGTCAAAGAGGATGTTATAACCTGCCTGGAAGCTTGTTTGAGCTAATGTCATAATCCTGTTGACCTGCCAAGCCCTGTGATTCATTATAGCTAAACCTGTTCATATTTATGCCAATTATGGGTGGGGAAGTTTTGTCTGTTTCATGAAGATCTACTGTTTGGACTTGTTAGATTCTGTGAAGCCAAGACAATCTAGTGATTATTTCCTAAATAATGCTGTCTATGGAATAAAGTTTAGAAATATATAGTATATCTAAATATCTTTCTAGTTAATATTATAAAAGCATGCGGTAATACCTTAGTATGTCATCACGTTAGGAAACATAATACATGTCTTATTGACTTTTCGTTTGTAGCACACTAGAGCCATTTGAGAGAATACACAAAAGAAAACAAGATAAAAATTATAATTATTGTTGGATGAAATATGCATATCTAATCACCCAAGAGAGTCACATGAATAAACATTGAAATAATTACCTACTTGCTAGAGTACCATCTTTAAATGGCAAAATCATAACTTTTGCCCAAATATAAAATGAATAGGAGTCAAAGATTTTATTCGACTCATTCATTAGTGAAGGAACCAGTAAGATGTAAAGAATGAAGTATTTAGACAATTTAGTAAAGAAATATTACATTAAAATCGCTGAGTTATTATATATACAAAACTGGTTACTGTCCCACAGAACAACAAACCGTAACCATTGGTGTTCTCATTTCAACTGAATAGAAATTATTCACATTCCTACCAAACAAAAATCGACCAGGTGTCACTTCACTAAGTCTGAGACCTTTGATCAATAGTAAACAGTGAATTAAACAAAGTACTTTCCCTCCTATAATCCTTGGGTGGCTTTTGTCCCATAGGACATTGAAATATTTTTTTGCCTATATCCAAGCTTTATATAATTGAACAAACTTACAGAAAACCTATTTTTGTCAAAAATGTTAATCTATTTTTTTTTTAATTTTTTGTTGGGGAATATTGGGGAACAGTGTGTTTCTCCAGGGCCCATCTGCTCCAAGTCGTTGTCCTTCAGTCTCGTTGTGGAGGGCACAGCTCAGCTCCAAGTCCAGTTGCCATTTTTAATCTTTAGTTGTAGGGGGCGCCGCCCACCATCCCGTGCAGGAATTGAACCGGGAATTGAACCTGCAACCTTGTTGTTAAGATCTTGCTCTCTAACTAACTGAGCCATCCAGCCGCCCCTCAACCTAATTTTTAATGAAGGTTTCTGTGTGTTGAGTTTCCAAGCGGGCATCTATTCTCAAAATGCAGAAGGTGAAAGCTGGCATGCTTTTTTTCTCCCTCATATTGTTGTGACTGAGCTTCAGTGAGTTTTCAAAAAGTCTTTTTTTCGAAGTCTTCTCTTTATAACCGTGGATTTCCATACCTAGTCCTAGATTTGTGCTCAGATATCCGAGGTGGCTCAGAGAACAGTCATGACACAGAAAGATGGGCATCCGTCACAGAGTGCCCAGTCAGAGCTATGAATACCAGGAGATCCTCCTGCAGTGCTCACACCACATGGCAGGGTAAATCTGCTTCCTGCTTTTCACTGACCCCTCTGGATGTTGGTGGGTTTCAATAGGAAATTAATATTTTTGAACTTATGCATTCCCTCTTCCCTATACATACGCAAATTACATGACATGTAGGTTTCTCTCTGTAATCGTTTATATTCATATTCATGAACAGTGTTGCTTCCCTCTTGCCATTTGTCTTCCATTGAATCTCATCTGCATGATTTTCAAATTGAATTAATTGTGAGCTAGCATGGACAAGAGTAAGTTTTCTGAGTATGTTAGCTAGGCAGCATTGATCGATCACTGAAAATTATTTTGTAGAACAATTGTAGGGTTTTTGTTTTATGGGAGTTTTTGTTGATGATGTTTTGGTTTGTTTTAATGTCAGGGTCTGCTCACATCCAGAGCGTTCACTGCATCTGCAAAGAAGTGGGTCTTGGCTTTTACTCTGCCCCTGGCTTCAGCTCCTTCTGTGAAGGCAGCCAAGGGCAGAGAAGGCCCTTCACATTCTCAGCAGGGGACCGAGCAGAGGGGAAGATGCCAGAATCATAGAGTTTTCGGCACAAATAGTTCCAAGATCTGAATGCATTCCTTCCTAACAATTGAATGAATGGGTTTGTTCTGGCCCCTTCTTTCTAGTTAGCTAATCTTGTGTTGTGTTGATCTGCTCAAAAGCATTCTTTGGTGAAGATGTCTGGTGATAGAATGTAAATTTGTCGCTGTACACTGCATATGGGAATGTGACGTAGGGTCAGAATCCACAAATGCTGGGAGTTCTCAGGGTTTGGACCTGCTGTTGAAATATCTAGACATGTTTACCTAAAAGAAGGGTGTTTTTGTTTGACTAAGAATAAAAGCACTATTTTATGTGTTTATATAAGCATTCACGAAAATTTGTTCTGATGCTTGGGGTAGCTCTGATAGCATTCTTTTCTACACACTTTAGATAGCCTGTCATTATTATTGTTTTCCGTAATGAGATATAATAAATCTCAAGCTTCCATCTGAATGCTAAGTTTTATAGCTGGAAATGATAATAGATGCACAAATCAAAGGGATTTAGACCTTTCTGCATTTTAACTTTGTAATTTTGTGCAATGATTTTTTCCCCCCAAATAATGCAAAAGACTTCATTTGAACCGTGGACAGTAAATTCAGTGAAAGTCGATTATGTTTCAAACAATGTGATTTGTGGGTGGTGCTAGCAACAGACCTGCTGTCCTTTTGTTTTAAATGGTATTTACATCATGGAGGAATATGTTCATTATATGGATTCCTGGGGGCATTTCATTTTTTTGACATGATATGAACATTTAGACGCATTAGTTATTTCTATTTTCATCGAGTTTGAAACAATTCAGATTTTAACTCCTGATTTCTTGTCCTTGATTACATTTTGTTATAAAAATAATAGGCGTGGACTGTAGAAAATTTAGAAAATAGTGCAACGTATGGAGAAGATCATCATGTGTAGTAACCAAACAGAAAGAAACTGCAACATTTTAGTTTCTTTCCTTCTGATAGCTTATCCATGCATGCAAATATATACTATATAAAATAAGGATCATCCTATCTGTGGAGTTTGTATTCTGCGTGACATATCTCACTTACGGTTGGTTATTTTGAAATTAAAAATAAAAAAAGAGAATGCAGAAATGCATCTTTTCAAATGGAAAATGTCCACACTATATTATTAAATAAGAAAACAGCGTGTGTTTTTATCTCAGTTTTGGTGTACTGTGCCAGACACATAAGCTGGCAGTTCCAAAGAAATCACCTCCTGGTTTCAAATTTGCCAAAATCGAAACAGCAGATCCAATTCCAAGATGGAGATTTGGTGAGTTTTTATAGTTTCTGTGAATTTAGTAGCTTGAAAAAAAATTAATGTAAAAAGTTGTTCTCAAATGTTCAAGCACTGCAGTTCTTATTTATAGAAGCTGTCTGGAATAGGTTTGTTGTTAGAAACTTGGAGGCCCAAGTAGAAGGCTCATTTAGCAATGGTTCAAGTATTTTCCTTACAAAAGTACCTAAAATGTCTTTGCTACAATATCACCTTTTATGGCTGAAAATTCAACTATGTGTGTAGAAGGAAAGAAACTCTACACCAGCAACCATGTTGCCTAAAATTACTTTCACCTCAAAGACTGGGGCTGTGAACGAAAATAGTCTAGTCTCCTGATGCATTGCAGATGAACAGAATCCGTTTATAAAGAATATTCCAACAGATGTCTGGGAATATGGTAACTGCAATTACAAAGGAAGACCGAAGGAAGGCAGGAAGGCAAACTTTCTTTTATGAATGGAACACGGGGTATTAAATATTATGGACATTCAGGATAAGAGAAAGGCATTGAATTCTCTCACTCACTATGACTGAACGTCTGCTGCATATTAGGCATTATGCGAGCTGCTTAGAGGAATAATGAAACCATGCAGAGAACTCGTCCTTACTGATCGGAGTTTTATAATCAACTCGGGAAAAGCATGTGAACACGTAAACCTGGTCACAAAGGCAACCTAAGGAAAGAGCCTTCTGAGTGCCACTAAGCAAGTGCCTTCATGTTCAGTTCAGGGAAAGTTGATTTCCAACTGTGGTGCTACATGGAGATGCTTTTGAGTTGAGCCTTAGGTGAACTGATAAGATCTTAATAGGTGAAGTGCGCTGTACATAAAAGGAATGCAGAACCATGGTGATAAAATTGTACCAGGCATGTTTGGGGGAAAGCAAGTAGACCTACTTGACTGGAGTGGAAAGTTCAAATCGGGAAGTAGTGAGAGAAAACCCTGGAACAATAGCTTAATTAAGCTCATAACATGCAGGACTCTGGCTTTCTATCCACAGGCTGGTGTTTCTCAGAGTTTTCTCTTTGGATTTGCTACATCCGCATTTCCTTGGGGTGTTAAAAAGCAGACTTCTGGGCCACATTTCAGCTCAGAATCGGAGGGTAGCTGCCTGGAACCTGCATTTTCAAATCTTCCTGGGTGATTCCAGTACACCTGAAATTTGGGGAACACTTGCTATTGAAACAGCCATCAGGAATGCAGTCAGTGGATGCTTTGGGGCAGGAGAATGGCAGGCAAGAAAGAGATGAAATGAAGGTTCGAACTCTGAAGGCAGGAGCGGGAGCTTGTGAATGATGGAGCGAGGGGTCTGTGGCATGCCTTGACTGGCCGATATGGGTGGTAAGAGGAAGAGGAAGGAGCTGTCAGATATCACCATGAGGACTCTGAGCTTCCGTGATCAGGGAGCCTGGGGTGCCATCAACAGAAATTCCTGTAATATATGAATTTCCCTGAGCACCTGGAGGATCTCCCTGCACCTCTAGCCCTCTGCAAAACCGTGTTTTACCCCCACCCCTCACAGAAGCGCCCCCGTACAATATTTCTGGAGTTTTCCCAGGGAGTCTCACCCCTAGGGCCCCTGTTGCTCTGTCTGATGACCTGGTATCAGGACAGCTGTGCTGGGTCCCTCCCTCTCTGCCCAGGCTGTGACCGCAGGCACCTTGGTCTTGCCCATGGCCCTGCAGGCCCAGCAGCGCCCTGACATTGGAGTAGCTGCCCCCAGATGGTCTAGGAGATGCCGCTGTCACTCTGAGAACTGCAGTCCCTGCCCAGCATCGGCGCCCTTTCCTGCTGGTCTGCATGTCACCAGCATCTCTGTGGCTGTTCTGCCACAGAGGCAAAGCAGGTCCGTGCCCATGGCTGTGGTTCAAGGGCCATATTGAACGATACAGGTTCTCTGCCTTTGTCCTATCAGGTGGTGTCAGAAAGTGCCCACGTGGGGCACTGTGGCCTCGGGTACGAGAAAGAATGGATTCTTCCCTTTGGAGAGCCCACTGCCAGAGGGGTTTCAACGCAACATGCTCTAGCTCTGTGTTTTCTGGACTGAGGCAAAATGACTCTTTCATCCTCTCTGACTTTCATAGGAGTCAGAGGTGAAGTCCAGGGGGGCTGCAAGGAGACAATCTGAGTGGCAGGATCTTCTTTCCCGGCTGGGAGAGGAGAGGCTTTTGGGGGTGTTGAGCTTATTGTGCCTGGCTCTCTTCCTTCCCTTGAAATGTGTGTTCCTTTAAAGCACTCATGCAAGATGCCCTCAGTCCTCAGCCCCTGCAGAGGACATTGCGAGGTTCACCCGGGATCCCCACTTCATATGGGAATTGAAAGGCAGATCCTGTTTGGAGAAGAAAAGACTGAATTTTGTTTTACCCAAATTGTTTGAAGAGGCAATATGTTTACATGACATAAAATTCAAAAAGCACACAAGGGTACTGTGTATTCACATAAAAGTGTATCTATACGTTCTCCCACCTTTTTTAAATGGAAGTGGTAACGTTGCTATACATACTGTTCTGCACCCTTTAAAAAGAGGTTTTTAAAATTCTACGTCAGAGCCTCCATATCCTTCTTCCAGTGGCAGAATACTCCATTGTGTGACCACCCATGGGTAGATTTACCTGCTCCCTTTAGGTGGAAACTGGCGGGTTTCCAGTCTCTTGCCATTGCAAACAAACGACAATGGACAACTTGTAAATGCCTCATTTCAGATGTGGGCAGGTGTATCTTTATGGTCCAGTCCCAGAGTGAGACTGTGGGGCAGAGATTAAATGAACATGTGATTTTTAAAAATACTGCCAAGTTTCTCCCCATCAGCATCGTGCCATTTTGCATTCGTATGATTAATGGACTGAGTGCCTTTTTACTCATCCTGTTTCATCAACAGAATGTTGTCAAACTTCTAGATTGTTGCTAATGCTGATAGGTAAGGGGTACATTCTCAGCACAGTGTGTGGGGGAGGAGTGGGCGTGGTGGGGGACAGGACACGTTGGAACCTTTCAGCATCCAGTGCACTGCTTTACACACAGCAGTAGACGCTCAGTGGCAAAACAAAGAGCCCACCAGCTTTCACATTTTTGTTTTAAAATGTAATTTTTAAATTTATTTTTTTAAATTAACAGTAAAATTGACTGTTTGGGGTATATAGTTCTGTGGATTTTAACACCCCCACAGTATTGAACAGTTCCATCACCCCAAAAAAACTCCCTCATGCTATCCCTTTGTAGTCACACACTGCCCCTACCTCTAGACCCTGGCAACCACTGATCCAGTCTCTATGTCACTATAGTTATATCTTTTGGAGAATTTCATATAAACAGACTCATACAGCATGTAGCTCTTAGAGACTGGCTTTTGCACTCAGCATAATTTCCCGGAGATTTCATCCAAGCTGTGGCGTGTGTCGGTAGTTGGTTGCTTTTATTACTGAGAAATCGTCCATTGTCTGCTTGTAGCAGAGTTGGTTTACCCATCCACCCACTCAATGACGTGTGGTTGCTTCAAGTTTTTGGTGATTTTTAGTAGAACTGCTATAAACATTCATGTACTGATTTTTATGTGAACATAAGTTTTAGTGTGCCCTCAGTATAGTTTAATTTTCACTTCTTACTATGAGACAATTTAGGTACGTTTTCATATGTTTAAGAGGCATTCATATTTCCTTTTCTATAAACTGCTCATTTCCTTTACTCATTATTATTTTTGGTTATTGGTAATTTTTATTTTAGATAAGCTGTGTTGAGGGGCTGACGAGACATCTGGATGAAAATATCTAGCACTCTGTTAGAAAATATGGGACGGAAGTTTGAGAGAGAAACACCTAAACACATAGATTTGACTAATACTGATAGAGAATGTAGAAGTGAAGCCATAGACCTACAGAAACTCTTCAAGAGGGAAAATGAGCAAGGACAGAATCTGTGGAAATGCCCTTATTTAGAATGTGGAAAGAGGAGAAAGATCTAAAGGAGAGACTTCTTAGAGGTCAGAGAAGAGCCAGGGTGGTAAAGGGTACCATTAATATAAGATGAATATTAAAGGTCTGCTAAATAAAAGGTATAAATCCACAGGGCACAATGTTCAGAAGAAGAACGTCTCTTTCCAAGAATTCTAAGCAAAAGCCCTACACATCAATCTGATTGTACTAGCTTTGGTCACAGGACCAGAAATTCCAATGCATTGATTGACCTACCTAAGTCACGTGCTCTGACTCCATAATTTCCCAGAATCTCATGGATCCCCAAAGGCAAATAGGCCATTGTGTCAAAGACATAGATGCTGAAGAAACAACCAATGAATGTCTAGGAAGTGGCCTTTGAAAATGGTGTATCATCTAAGCCTAGGAGTTTAAACAGCACTTGTGTTTCAAGTTGAAGAAGTAGAGGCAACAGGTATAGAAAATTCAATCCAAGAGTGTGGCTTAATTTTGGTAACCAGGAAGCTTCCATGAAGGACTTTTCCTTTTTCCAAAAAGCAGGCAACATCAATGCATACTCATAGGCACAGGAAAAGGAACCACGGGAAGGGAGACAATGGAGATTCTGAGGCCTGCCTTCTCGAGGGGATAACTGAAGAGAAGGATGGAAGGAAGAGCAGGTGAAGCCCAGGGTGCCGCAGGGACGACATGTAGAAGCACAGGCTTCCCCTGAGGAGGCAGGTTGGATGCCCCACCCCCTCTTGTTCCTCCCCACTCTGTTCACCTCATTGCAGTCAGACTGATCCTATTACTATAAAAGTGAAAATCTGGTCGTGTCCGTACCCAGTGAGAGCTACTCTGTGGCTTTGCGTTGCTCCCAGGAAGTGGACTGGACTCTCGGGCCTTGTAGGAGGTGACTCCTGTCCATGTTTACTCTCCACTCTCCAGCCCCAAAAGACCATCAAGATTGACATGCTACCCTCTTTCCCTCTTAAATCACAGAATTATCTGTGTCTCTGCTAGACTGTAAGCTATTTGTTTAGCTCACACGGGATCCTCTAGCATTGTGTCTGGCATACAGCAGGCACTCTAGGTGGTCACTGGAACAACGAATGGATGCCTACTAATCTTGAAATTTGCTGTAGCCTCAGTGATTATTTCTGTCTGAGTCTTACCCATAGTTTACTCAAATCAGATATCATTGTATTAGAAACTAAGGAAGAGAAATAATGAAGTTATTACAAAATTGAAAACCAAGCTTTTAGAATTCTATTGTGTGTGTGTGTGTGTGTGTGTGTGTGTGTGTGTGTGTGTGTGTGTGTGTGTGTGTATGAAAAAAGTGGAAGGCAACTGCCAAAATGTAGACAGGGTTGACTGTAGGTGGAAATAAGGTTCTATTTTTTCCTTATAGTTTTCAGTGTTTTCCAGATTTTCTTCAATTCATATGTATTACTTTTTAGTGTTGTTCAGATTTTCCAATACGTCGGGGGAAATGTTTTAAAATTTTCAACTGCAAACTTAAAATAATCCAGATGACTCTTTGTAACAAAACCACAATAAGCTCCTCATTCTCTGACTTAGATGTATTTGTCTATAAATTACATTGACTTCATCTAATAGATTTTGCAATGAGAACACGAAAGGGAACAGAAAATGGATGACATTAAGGAGGTAAAGATATCCTAAACAGGCATTTAAGGAAGGAAGGAAAGGAGGGAGAGAGATAAAAATGGGGAAGGAGAGAGGGAGGAATGGAGGAAGGAAGAAAGAAAACCACCATCTAAAATGTTCTAAAGAAGGATTAATTAAATCAAGCATGGTACAGCCACTCACTGAAATTATATGCACACTGTTTGAAATACTGTCACTGAAGACAGACCGGTAGTGCGAAGGCTGGCATCATCCAAAGTGTCTTCTCAAGCCACCCCAAAATAAACAAGCCCTGCAAGCAATAATGGCATGACTGTGGTTCCCCCAGCAGCTAACTTCCTCCTCCAGCCAGTGGCAGCCCCAACCCCTGCCTGCCAAGAAAGGATGATGCCACTTCTGTGAAGAGTAGGACAATACTTGTCATGTGATCTTACATAAGAAATAATAGAAGGTTGAAGGAACAATGTGATTACAGCTATGCATCAAGAAAACAAATATAGTACTTATTCCAAAACAGAAAAAACTGGAAGAAAATAGGTAATGGGAACAGCGTGATCGTTGCTTGCATTTTGCCTACTTTCAACTTTTGACTCCTTGACATTTTTGAAACCTGTATTATAAAGCAATGTAAAAATTGGATTTTCAATGTCAAATCAACTATATCTGACTGTGGACACAGGGAAGCCCTCAATGGCTCACGGCATCCTTTTCTCTCCTTTCCGTAGGATGTGCTGGGTGGTGTCCTGCTCACCGCAGCCCTCATCGTCCTCA
Source organism: Rhinolophus hipposideros (assembly GCF_964194185.1). Classification (NCBI taxonomy): domain Eukaryota; kingdom Metazoa; phylum Chordata; class Mammalia; order Chiroptera; family Rhinolophidae; genus Rhinolophus; species Rhinolophus hipposideros. The sequence continues at coordinate 87,968,841 of NC_138052.1, forward strand.
CCCAGCCCGCCTGGACCCTTATCGACCAGCTGGACTCGGCCAGCCCTCTCTTCCCTGTATGTGCCATCGTGGTGCCCTTCATCTTGTGTTACAACTACCCCGTGTCTGATTACTACAGCCCGACCAGAGCGGACACTACCACCATTGTAGCCGCCGGGGCCGGGGTGACCATAGGATTCTGGCTCAACCACTTTTTCCAGCTCATGTCCAAGCCAATGGACTCTCTCCCTGTTGTTCAGAACATCCCCCCTCTCACCGCAGACATGTTACTTTTGGGTCTGACCAAATTTACGGTGGGGATTGTGTTGCTCCTTCTGGTCCGTCAACTTGTACAAAATCTCTCGCTGCAAGTGTTATACTCGTGGTTCAAGGTGGTCACCAGGAACAAGGAGGCCAGGCGGAGACTGGAGATTGAAGTGCCTTCCAAGTTTGTCACCTACACATCTGTGGGCATCTGTGCTACCACCGTTGTGCCAATGCTCCACAGGGTTTTGGGATTACTCTGAACCTCAAATCACTGGAAATTAGCCCACTGGACAAGAACCAAGACATTGGGTGAGCAAGTCCTGACACAGATTTATTTTCTTAAAAAGAAAAAAAACAAATCCTTAGGTTATGTCCGTTTTGCTGATATCTGTGATAAATGCTGCTGCTGTGTGAAAGGGGAAAACATCTCATAGGAACCATTCTCATAGGTCTGTAAGGGTCAGGATGTAGGTGAAGCCAGGCTAAAGCCTAGTCACATTCTTTAAGGGTTCCCCACCCTGTCTGTGAACTCGGATTTTGGCAGGAATTGAGGCCTGGATTTGGAATGGCCACAAGCCCCACTGGGCTCTGGGAGATGGGAAGGCTCTGGAAAACCAGAGGTGGGACATTTCTTTTCAATTACCACCTTGCCCAGCACGGATTGAAACTTTGGGCTGGGGAAAACAGGTGGCACCAGGTAAAACTACATTCCTCAGACAGGATGACTTTCATGTCTTTACGATCAAATTAGGCTGCCGGCCCGGGAGGTGAGAGCACTGCAAACCTCACTGAAGCCATGAAAGGCGGGGGCAAAGCTGGGAGGTCCTGGGCGAGAGCCTGCTTCACTTACACATCCCAGCCTCTGCAGGTGTGAATATTGAAACAGGGATCTTCTCTTCCTTGTTTGCACATTTGCAGGATTCCAGGTACCATTACTACCTTCTTCTGAACCATGAAGCAAACTGGCAGTCCCCACCGCACCAGGCGGGTGGGGTTAACCTTCATCAACGGCAGGTACCTTGGGGCATCACTGCTCTCTCCTGCTTCAGAGTGACTGGAGATAAGCCCTCTGCCCGTCTTCAGCTTTTTTTTTTTTTTTTGCTTCCTTACAATTTGGGAAGGCATTGTTGCCTGCATGTGAAAGTGTATCAGTCGAAGAACAGATGAACTTAATCCTTCCTGGGCCTGGCAAAGATGGACTAGACCTTGGAACATTACCTGATCCTGACAAGGTCTCCCGACATTGCTCCTCCATTTCTCAGTTCCCTTCTGTAAAGCTATTTCTCAGCTACTAAATAGAATCAGGGGCTCCCTTTCTGTCTTCCCACCTCTTATCTCATGGCAATTTTAAGGGTAATTAATGCAGGAATAACGTCTGCTTCTTTGGGGATAACAAGCCAACCAAATACAATACTCTTGACACCGGGGGTGTGTGGGGGGTGTCCTCTTAGACTCAGGAAAGCAGTCATGATGCTAATACCTGTGGATCCGCTCCCAGGGCTCCTGTTCAGTCATTGAGAATAAGATACAAGTAGCAACAATTTTCTTAAAAGTTAATGTACGTAATTAGTTCACGAAGTATCTTCTGTGGTCCAGGGCCTGAGCCACTGAAGCAGTGATTTATCATCTTAACCCATCATCAGCACGGACACACGTTAGGGGAAAATCAGCCTGCTGGCAAGTGAGGCTCTTTACCTATAACCACATCCAGTGTGAAAACCGAATACGTCTGCGGGCCTTATTGCTGGGATGATCTTTGGGATTAGACGGAGTGCTCCAGTTTCCCGAGAAGAAGAATTTTCAGTGAAACATCCTTGTTTTCCTTCAAATTCTTCTCTCATTTTTTTTCCTGTCTTTAGAAAACGGATGAAAATGGCCAGCCATTGGAGTATTGAGTAGTTTTTACTGCCTAGCTCGTTAAGTCCCACCAACAGAAAGGCCAGTCAGCGGAACTGAGGTATTTAAGGCTGTATTTACACAACTTGTATTGAATATGGTATGTTAGCCAGAGCACACTAAAGAATGACCATAGGATTTGCCACAACTGGTCACTTTAAAGTATCTTATGGCACCAACTGGAGAATAAAAAGTATAGACTGGGGAGGCCACGCTTAGTTTTTGAGCTCCTGCCCAGCCAGCCCTGTCCATTCATTTCTCACGTAGCACTTCACTGTAGTTAAGTCTTACACCCTCCCAGTCACTAGTTCATCGGCACACACCGCACATGCCCCTTTAGTTGGTCCGGGTTCCCTTGAGACATCTGGATTTTTCTCTCTGGGGAAAGACTGCCCCCTGCTGCTTCACCTTCAGGCTTGGTGCAAAGCCCCTCTCTTGGTCCCGAGTCTTGGAGATGAAGAACTTAAAAGTCAAGCTCACTGTGATGTATCCAGTAGAAGTCGAAGACGTACGATGTAGTCAACCCTGCATTTGGAACCTGTGACACCAAAGCCCTCAGGGTCATCGGTCCCTCCAGGAGCCAGGTGGAACAACATGCCCCTTTTCTAACTGACCTCGTGGCCCAGGGCGTCCATTCTGTACCCACTGTTCCAAATAGCAGTCATTTCATGCCACTTTTGCTCAGACCTACTCCATGACAGAATACACAGAAGGAAAAGCCATAGAAGAGACTCCTGAACTAAACCCTTTAAATGGGGGTGGTTGAAATCACAACATGCCTGGTGGTTGCACTGTAATGTCGGATTTTCTCGCCCAAATAAGGGACAGATGTTTTCCAAGTGTTATCAAGCACGTGGTGTTTCAGGGCCATATTCTCTGGGTTTCTATTTTGGAAGCTTTCAGCTGTCTTGCTTATGTACCGTTATGTAAATGTATTCTTTTCAAAATAAAATCCTTTTTGTTTGAGTATGACTTTTTATTAAGTGCTTCAAAAGCCAGTGTTCTGCTCCCTTGAATTTTTTTTCCCCTAGATTTTTTTTCTCAGGGTTCGTTGGACCTGAGTGGAAAAGAGGGGACAGAAAGATGCAGCTGGCCATCTAATTCTCTGTCGCCATCGTAATTCAGCAACATGCGTGTGTTGGTGAGTATCACAGCAGTTACAGATGTGACTAAAAGTAAGTCATATGTTTGCATGCTCAAGTATCCTCCTCTCACTCCTGACACTAAAGAGCATCCTTTTACCAATTCAGAGATGAATGTCACTGTGTTGAAAGCTAAATGTTACAGGTGTTGCTAGTTAAGGTAACTACATGGTTTTCACAGGTACTATTTGCTCAACCAAATGAACACGATCCTGTTTCACATTCACCACTTTACAATGAGAGGCTCTGCCTTCAAGCCTCACATATTCGCCATTTGCAATGCTACAGAAATGCTACAGAAAGCTGGCACTCCTATTTGCAAGGCCAAGGCTAGGACCCTAGTTGCACTTTGAACAGTATGTATTTGATGCCGAATATGCTGGGCAACTTGGGCATGTGTGGCTGGAGGAGACCCGACCTGCCCTGGGACGTTCTCCCAGGAGTGGGAACATGGCCTCCGAGAATCTCAGTTCAAGATCCAAAGTGTTAAGACTGTCGGGAAAAGAACGTTGCTGTGGGGATGTAAAGGAAGGGCACATTAATTCCAGCTTGGGGACGGCAGCGACTCAAGGAAGGCTCGAGGGAGCAGGAGTGCATGAGCCAGGCTTGCAGAACAGATGGAGTTTGCACAGGGATGTGATGGGCAATAGGCGGGAGGTGATACTCCACGGTGAGGGCACAGCTTGTCAGTCGCTTCCCCAGACACTCCAGCATTTACAAGGAGAATCCAAACCACACCAGTGCTGGTGATCAACAGTGGTGGCAGGGGTGGAGCAAAGAATGAGCAAGTGGCCTTGGCATAGCAGAACCAAATCACAAAAACAGGAAGGAAGTGTGAGAAGCCCCTTCGTCCGTTTCCTTGAGTCCATGTGGGACCATTCCAGAGGAGATGACATCTTCTAGAGGTGATTTCACAGTCTCCTTTCAGCGTGTCTTACTGGCGGATTTGACAGTTGGCTGTGGGTATCTCCCCTCCTGTGATCTGTGAGCCTCTCATGCGCAGCTTCATGCCCTGTCTGCTGTTGGGTCTCAGCAGAGGTGACAGCAGCCAGGGACTGGGTCCACGTCCTTGGTGCCTTCCTCCCTCCTCCTTTTGCTCAGATCCCCAAACTCGTCCTGTGGAATTTCAATTAAAAAACATTTTGCCATGAGCCTGGCTCTCTGAGGGACCTGTAAACACTTCATGTCTCTCTTTAATGATTTTGAATGAAGCCCTGGTTTGCTAGTAAGAGGCTAAGCAGAACCAAGTGGAACAGGGGTGAATACACATGTCATTTGAGAGAATAGATGTTTTCCTGAAAGCTGCCTGTGTTCAGATTTTTTAAACTTGAACTTGAAGGTGACCGTGGCGTTTGCTGTTTACAAATCATAAGGTAATTCTTCATTTCTGAAAACATAAGGCTCTTTAATGACTTACTGTGGATACACCACGCAACCATTGTTTTCTTAAAGTGGAGCACACCTGTAGTACAGACTTGACTATTTACTGGATGAATAGGAAGAATGAGAGTTGAATGTGAACCATGAATAGAATGTTACATTCTTAAAACTGTAGCCACATGGGACAAGGGAGTTACATGAAGCCAAACATCGTTTCTCCTTTTTCCACGCCTGTCTGTTTGGCATGCAGAAATAAATAAGAAAAGCGAGGATGTAGCTAGGAGTTCCGGCTGTAAGGCTTCTTTAAGGCATACACTCAACACATCTGCTGGCCTTGCTCTTTGTTGCTAAGATATCGGGGTCCCCTTGGTTAGAGCACGAGGTTCTTCCCCAATGGAGGTGTTCAGAGAATGTCAATGCCTCTTGACAAAGCCAGCCTCAAATCAGTGCGGGTGGGGCAAGGCGACTGTTGGTGCCAGCTCCATGCCACCCACCTCCGTCTTTGAGCCTAAAGTGAGGCCTTCTGCCCTCCCAGTCTGTAGTGTCTCTGTCACATGGGGACCAGATGGATGGCGCTGCAAGAAGAGCCAATTATGCACAGGGCACACAAAACACAGAGCATTTTAACTGTCTTAATTAGGTACCGATAAAAATGTTTGGCTAAAAAGCTATTTTTGTTGTGGGGAAAAGAAACCACAGCCTAATGTAAATTTTTCACAAAGTCAATCAATTCTGCTATTAAATAAGTATTAGTAGTATTTTCATCATTCTTTTCTTTTTTATCTCAGACATCATCGTTTTCATCTCTAGGAATTCAAAACATACATCTTCCATCTCCACTTGTTCAGTCTTTGCTCTGACTTCTTGAACATATGGAATATTGTTATAATATTCTTGTCTATTTTATCATCTATACCATTTTTGAGTTCGTTTTTGATTCATCTCCCCCACCCTCTTCCTCATTAAGGGCTGTACTTCCTGGCTTCTTTGCTGGCCTGGTAATATTTTATTGGATGCCAAGTACTGTGAATGCAACATTGGTGGGTGCTGGGTATCTTTGTGTCACTTGAACTATTCTTACACTTTGTTCTGGGAGGCCCCTCATCCTTTGGAAATAGTTTGGTTCTTCTGGGCCTTGTTTTGAAGCTTTAATAGGTGGAACCAGACTAACGTTTAGTCTAGAGCTGGTTTTCGCCAGTGCGGAGGCAAAACCCTGACTACTCTCCGCATGGCCTCGTGATCCCCGAGGTTTTCTAGCTCCGGCCTGTCTGAGCTCCATGACCGATTCCTCCCTCTGTTCTTTGTGGATGGTGACAGGTAGTCAATCCCCTCTGTCTTGGGAGCTGCCTTGTGTGCATGTGCAGGTCAGTACTCGACTTTAGACTCTCTGTGCAGCGCTTTCATCCTCCCTGCCGACTGGAACTGCTGTGGCCTGCTGCTGCATCTCCTCCGCTCCGGGAGACCTCCACACTCTGCCTGGGCCCCCTCCCTGCACCGCAGGCTGGAATCTCTCCAGGCAGTAGGCGGGGCGGTCACAGGGGTCCCCTCGTTTTCTCTCAGGGATACTAGCCTTCATTGCTAATGTCCAGGGTCTTCAAAATCATTGTTTTCCACGTTTCATCTGGATTTCTAGGTGGGTATGCAAAGTAGGAAAGTGTTCCTTGGGAAGAAAGAAGGAAAGCAAACGTGTATGGATCAGCTAGATGCTGAAGTACCTTGAGGCTCAGAGAGAAGTCATGTCTAGATGACCCAGGATTGTTTTCATTACGCCCAGTACAAAGCCGTTCCAGATGCCGTGCTCCCCACAGGTTTTCACCCACACCATCTCTCTCTCCTTACAGCATGGTTTGCTGATGGGGCACCTTTTTACTACTAGGCTTATCTTGCTTTGTCCACCTCAGGGTCATCCCAAGTGCTCCTTATTTAAATGTTCTGCCCAACAGACACAGCTCAGAAGTGTCTAATTAGTCCCGCCCATCTGGACTGGCGCGTATGTACCCAGCCCAATGTTGTTTACCTCGCTTTGCATCCTTTGGAACTGGTTTCTTGCCGGCCCCAAGCAGGTGTTTATTTTGGGGGTGGGCGTATTCTCATTCCTCATGACAAAGTTGCGACTTGTGGAATGTAGGAAATTTCCTTTGCTGTAAGGTTTGGTATCAAACAGGCACATATCGTTAACATCTTCACCTTTCTGTCTTAAAAAAAAGTGATCGATTTGCTTCGTATGTCTGACAAGTCCTATGGGAATTTGAATGCTGTAGACCAGTGCCTCCTGACACTGCGGGGCTTTTTCAGTGTTTCCTGATGCAGAATCACCTGGTGTTCCTGATTTCCTTAGAGACCGTCAAGGCCCAACCTTATGGATGGAGTGAAAAACTTGAGTGTAGGCCTTGGGTGTGACTGCGTGCGTCACACAGGAGAGAAAAAACATTTAGGGCTTTAGCTAGACGTAATGCAACTAAACCCTTTGCTGGAGACACTTGTTCAACCCACTTTCTCGCTACAGCATCCTTTCTGTTGACTGGAAAGTCAAGGGAGAGAAGCCTGTGGCAGCAACGGGAACTAAAGTTCGCTCTGGGTCTGCTTCCCCTGCTTGTGACCCGGCTTGTTTGTCAAGCCTTGGCCGGTTGGCTCCTCTGCCTTTATGCAAGGAGGCCCATTTTCCTGTTGGGGGTCTCAAGGGGCTGCTGAGATACTGTCAGACGTGTGCTGCTGCCTTGAATTTTATTACAGATGGCAGCCTCTTTTTTTCTTCAATAATATAGTTCTTCTAACTCCTTATAACAAGTCATATCTTGGAAGAGAGCAGATGCATCAAATGCTTTTGTTGTTGAGGACATGTTTGGCTGAAGGCAGTTGTGTCCTTTTAAGACCACCTGTCTACTTTTGGATAAAATGAACAAAAGAGCCAAGTCAGTACCCAGGCACTGGGGTGAAGTGATGTGTATAGAAAATCCCAAGCACAGAGGCAAAGGCTGAGAAGCAAGATTGTGAGCAATGCTCTTTGCCGACCCGATGGGCCCATCGCTGCTGAGGGCAGAAGCCGCAGTTCGGCGAGCTGGTTAGTTAGGCTACTCCTGTTTAAAAGGTTAGGGTGGTCATTCAACATTCCTACACGTGTAGGACTACTACTAAGATAAAACATTGCTCAAGCACAAAAGTCACATCTAAGAGATAGCTAAGTAACTGCAGGCCTCTGGGAATTTGTGCGTCAAACACCAAACGTTGATGCTTATAGTGGTGCAGCCTTTAGGACTGGTTTTCTGTGGTCTCCTAAGCCAGTGCTGTAGGAGGGGGAGGCACATTGGTGACAATTGGAGTGCTGTTTGTAATTGCAGATCTGAACGTCCATCAACAGAATGTCCACAGAACATCCATCAACAGAGGAATAGCTGAACAAATTAGAGACATCCATACAATAGAATACCGCATCATTTACAAAAAGGTCTATAGGTACTGGCCTGGAAAAATGGGACAGATTAAGTGAAATGGCATGATATAGTAGGTAAATTAAAAATCAAAACTTGTCGCAAACCAAGTAAGTAGAGCCTGATTCACAAACTGTGAGCACACTGCTGACAGTGTTTGAGCTGACTGCCCAAACAAGGGAAAACGGCAGAAACAACACACACTAAGTTGTTAACAGTGGTTACTTACCTTGGGAGACTGGGGGAGGAAGGGCAGATTAACTTGGGAAGGGCTTATTTTGTACATTTTAAAGAAGTGGCATTAAGATTTTTAACTTTGTGTTTCTTAGTATTTTTATACAACACTCATAAAAATATCTCAACACATTGATTGGGTAAATGACACAAAACACTGAGTGATCGTGGACTCCAAGTCACTCTTAGTAGGTGTCTCAATCCCACGTATTAGCCATGTGACTTCGGGGACATAGTCATCTCTGAAGGTGGACTGTTCTATGAATCAGGGAGAATGCCTATTCTAACTACTTCTTACAATTGTTAAACCAGAAAATTAAAATGTTGAAACAAGATCACGTGAGAATACTTTATAAACTGAGGAGTCATGCAGGAATGTCAGGCTATGGGAGTTATCTGTGAGAACAAGGATCTCATTTCCCTTTGAATTCTAGGGCTCCCAGTTTTTGCTAAGGTGTGTCTTCCCTAAAGGCTGCTCAGCAGTGCCCAGACTGCTTTGGCTCTGGTTCAAATGCCTCACCCGGGACAAGTGTAAGATGATCTGCCTGCAGAACCTTGGCTCGTAAGCTGAGGGCTCCTTTCTTCTTCTAAGGTACCGACATTGTTTTTCTTCCTACTGTTTCCTGCTTCAGAGGGCAGAAACAGCCACATGATGGACGGCACTGATCTTTTCCCCTTTCATGCTGGGATAGACAATTAGGTATTAGTGAGTTTTTCTTTACAAGTAGTTTCTGACCATCCCCAAAATACCCAGGTGGCTGGCTGCTCACAGAACAAGTGGCTCCACCTACTTCAACAATGGCTCTCATGATCCAGGAACCATGAATTCACCTGAAATAAGGGGAGGTCTCATTAATGGTCGTGGACCAGGAAGCCATCTTGAGCAGCCACGCCTATTCTAAAAGTCATGCTTTTTAACCCTATCCATGCATCTGCTGGGGTTGTGTAAAATTATTAAAATACTACGTTGCATTGACTTTTGTTCTTCCAGCTTTACTGAGGTATATCCTACACCTTAACTGCCACCTCAGTTAAGGTATGGAATGTTTCCATCACCCCAGAGTTTCCTCTTAACCCTTCACAGTCAGTTACCTTCCACAACCTCTAGTCTTGGACTTTTCTCAAGCTGCATCTAACTGGAATCACACATAGGTTTTTGTCTCTGCCTTCTTTCACTTAGCACAGTGCTTTGAGGTTCACTCATGTTGTTCTGAGTATTCCATGGTACGGATGCACTATAACTTGTTTATGCATTCATCTCTTGATGAACATTTGGGTTATGGCTACTATGAGTGACACTTTGTGAATATTTGCATAAAAATCTTTATACGGCCATACCGGTAAACCAAGGAGTAGAATGGCTGGGTGATAGGTGTGTGTTTCATGTTTTAAGAACTTGCCAAACTGTTTTCCAAAGTGGTTGTATCATTGTGCATTCCCACCAGCAGTGCACAAAAAGTTCTAGTTGCTCTGATCTCACCAATACTTGGTATGATCAGTGTTTTTCAATTTTAGCCATTTTAACTTGTATTGTGATTTTTATTTGTATTTCCCTGATGACTAATGATGTTGAGCATCTTTTCATGGGCTAATTTCATTTATCTTCTTTTGGGAAATGTCAAATCTTTTGTCCATTTTTAAAAAATTGGGTTAACTTCTAAGAAATCTTCATGTATAGTGGATACAATTTTTTGACAAATATTACTTTCTATGAGCATATCTCATTTCAATTTTTAAATGTAAGGATCTGCTCACACAGAACTGGGAAGGAAGAGCCTGTGTTCACAAATCTTGCTAAGTTGGATACTAACATGATTGTGTTTTTTTCTTAGAAGTAGGCTCAGCAGAAACAGAATTCTTCTCTATCTTTGTTAGCTGTTTTTACTGGACTTATTTGCAAGTTTTGTATTTTATTGTTCCATATCATCTCAAGAGTAACTGAGCACTTTTCTCACACATTAGACCCAGCATTTATCAATAGACGGTACCCATTGGATGATTCTAGATCAAAGTGCGAAAGTAAATTAAATAAGCTAAGGTAGACTGGCAGAAGCTTACTTTCAGAGATCTAATACCTCCCTATAAAATAAGAGAGAAACTAGTAGCTCAATTTATTATTTAAAACCATGATTTTCTAATGATTAGGGTGAAATGAATGGCCTAAGGCAAAACAAAGATTTGCACTGTTTTCTCGTGTTCACGATGCCCAGACTCCAACATGTCCATGTAATTCTTCCAGCAGAATGGATCTGTGCTGTGTGTCCTATAACTGTCTCAGTGTCAGATAGAGTAAAAAATCACCTATATACTCTCAAATATTCTGGATACTCGTGTTGCAGATTTTTGTTCACTTCAAAATGACTTCAAAGGCTGTAACTACGAGACTACCACTGCTTCTACAAAGTTTCCAAAAATGCTATTTTATCGTTTCCCAGTGATGAACACATGTCAAATGTAGTTAATAAAAACTAAAAATCCTTCCTTATGTTGCACTAATGCAGGTGCGTTCTAATCAACCACCTTGTCTCATCCGTAGGGAAAGAGTGGGATCCTGCTGTGCAGGAGGAATCAGTGTGTCCCTGACTCAGAAGGGGACGCATTTCTCTGGCACCCCATTGGACTTTTACCAGACAAGGAAGCTTCACCCAGGTACATCTGTATCTGCACAAGCTGGCCTAACACGGGGGACGGGCGGGATTTACCCATGGAGCCAGACAGTACTCTGCTTTATTAAAGCACAAATGGCTTTAATATGGGGGGACGACTGAGGACACCAGGGGAGGAGAAAGGGACACGTGGAGAGAGAACCCCAAAACAGAAACCCGTCTTCACAAGAAGGGCTCGATATTGATTTCCAGGGAGGAACAGGGCATGGTCAGCTCAAACTTGGTGATAACTTCGGGGTGAAGGACCCCCAGCTTCCCGATGCTCTGACCCCTGGCAAAGATCTCAGCACATCGCCCAGGGAAGAAAGCAGGGCCTGAAAAACAGGGAGGGAAAAATAATCAATGTTTCTCCTGGCAAAAATATCAACCGACATTTAACACTAAAAGCTCACTAGTCTGCTCTAAAAATAACTGTTCTTTAAACCATGGGCTCTGAAATGAGAGTGCTTCCTTACACTTTCTAGTCTTAAAAAGAAGTCTTTGGTATTACATCACGAAACTCTTGTAAGGAAAAGGTTGGGGCAACTAAGAAAGTCAGGGCCCTGTGTTTTATATCACAGGGGTCCAGGCAGGAAGGACGAAGGAGAGGAGGCTGCAGGGGCACCACTGGGAGAAGTCTTAGGGGTCTGGTCCTAGAAAGGACGAAGGAAAAAATGAGATGTAAAACTGATGACCTTTGCATGGAAGAACCTGTTCTGAAACAGGTTTTCCATAGTAATCCTTGCTGGATAAAAAGTCTCCACTGAATTCACAGATGATTTAAAACGTCCCTCTTTTCTGCCTGGTTACACAGAGAAACACAAGCTGCACACCATCAGTAGGCTTCCAGAATGCGACCCACGTTCTTGTCGGGAAAGGAGCTTTCTAAGCAGCTCTGCTGTGGAACCACAGCAAAGGTGGGAAACCCAAGAGGTCTGGGTTGACCTCTGATTTACTTCAGGACAGGCAGAAAGATCTCTTCATTTGCATGGCTATATCTTACCAAACCAGGAACAGTTCTTGAGGTTTGAACAGCTGAAAACAAGCAAACATACAGTCCCACTCCACTTTCTCTGAAGTACCAGTCCCACAGGAGTTTATTCACGCTCAGTACTCCACTGAAGTTAACAAAATGCTGACTCATTTCTCCCACCACCAGCTTGAAAAAGGATCAGGCCCACAGCTCCTGACTGACAACCTAAACGTTTACTGGCACGAACTATAAATACGCAGCGGGACTGGGCTGCGGGCCTCCAGCCTGCCATTTCGAGGACTGCATTATTTATGAAGGAGTGAACTGCTGAATCTCTCCTAATGGCTCCAAGGTCAGCATAACGAAGAAATACAGAAGAAGGGCCGGGGGTGGAGGGGGGCTTCTGTCAGGTTAACACCAGTAATACCACAGAGACATAGGACCATTACACATATTTCCCGATCAGCACAGAAGGCTGTTTGTTTATATTCCTGAAAAACAGTTTTGGCATCCTCACTCCCACAGCAACCTGGATGGAATATAAAGTGGTTTATTTTTCACATTATTCACCCCAAACTAAACAACTCTGCTTCCCTGTCTATTAAAGCAAGAATTTCACTGAGCTGCATCTGAAGGTGATAATTATTTGGTTATGTGCACTAATCTACACTTGGGGAGAGGGACGGGGAGGGGGCTCAAAATAATACAGAAACCAAACTGGACTGAGAATGTGGAGCCTGATGTGAATGTTGTGAAATCTGATGAAGACTAAAGACGGCATGTTTTAATTCTATCAAAGTGAAAACCTAACTTAAAAGACAATACCAGTCTCCCCTCCAAACTTCAAATGACAAATACGTGAGGTTTGGATGAAGTACTGATGGTAAGCAGTCCAACCAAGAATCACAGACCTGGAAGGACTGCTGAGAAGTCATTTATTCCATCACCCACCACTCCTGGCTCCCTTTGTACAGAACCGTATCTGAACAACCTACACTAGCTGAAAAAGACTCCAGCCTCTTTTTAAAGGCCATTCAGAGAGGAAGTTTTCAGGACCTTTGCTGATAACCTTGCTATGTCCACAATCCTCATTGTACCAAAATCCTTCCTTTTATCTATCTTCACATTCCAATTTGATTGGATTCATTTGAACTGAAGCATAAAACCAGACTATTTCAGAATCGAAGCCAGATGTGGTAGTTCTGACAGTGTTAGCAAAATAAAGCCTAAGAGATAAGAACACAGAATTTTTTTACTTCATAAAACAACGTTTTGAATCAGCACTTTTTAGCAAAATTCAGTTACATTCTTCTTTCGTTCCCAAGCACGATAATGCCAGCCACACCTCTCCAGGAGTTTGGACCAAACTTTGCTTTTGTTCAATTAACTGGTTAGGTACTCAGTCAAACAAAAATATTCCTATCACTAAGTATAATCTTTCCAAAGAAAAGCAAAGAGAACTGAAATTCCTATTATGCATTGTTTAAAACATACCCAAGTATGAGACTATTCTAAATGACATAAACATCCAAAGTTCTCAATCCAGCACGTGGGCCCATCCGGGTCACTGCAGCACCCTGCACTGCCCCTGGGTCAGAAGGTCCCCACTGTGCAGCAGCTGCTTCCACAGGGTCCTTTCCTTCCCACCCACGTGCAAAAATTAAGCCCAATAATGGGATTTCTGTATAAGCTTCACGGTACGGCAAACTTTACACTTATACTATGATGGCAATTTTAACCTTTCCTGCTATTTCTCATTTCTAAGAAGGTTGATTATGATATAAACACTTCTTACGATTTTCTTATCGACTCTTCTGTTTCATTAAGAGCCAGGCTCAAGTTCTCTTCTCGAGACACACATTGAGAAACACACAAAAGCGCCTTCAAGTTTGTACGCGGTACGGAGAGAACCCCAAAAATGTACCACTTGATTGATGTTTAGAAATACTGAAAGAAAGTTTAAAATTACAAAAAACCCCAGCATTTCTTAGCACTTTTTAGAAACCTTTATGGGTCAAACCAAACTTTATAGGCAGAAGTGAATCGCTTCAAAGGAGGGCAGAGGAGAAAGAATGAGAGAGAATCGCTTCACTAGCAACACAAAGGGAACACACCCACGAAGGCAGCAATTAGGCCCCAGTTCAAAGATGAGAGCATCTCCCTGTCAGCGGGAGGGCAGTTTAGCTCAGAACCAGGGAGCTCAATGGGACCATAATGCTCTAACTAGAACTGATGCAACTCTAATCGGAGTCTTTCCAGAAGGAAAAGAAGTCACATCTCAATGGAATCTAAACAGGGGTCCAGGCTTATGAAAACTCAGACCTAGATAATGGCCAAAGGCGATTTTTGTCTCATCAACAAACAAGCAAAAACATATTTTTGGACAAAGAGCAGCCTGCTGTGTCTAGAGACATAAAGTCGCCAATTCAAGGAAAATCCCTGTGAATGGGAAATCTAAAATTCAAATTCTTCAAAGTGCTTTTTTTTTTCTTCTTTTATTCACATGTCGAAGCCCAAACAGAGTCCCTGGCACACTGCTGTACCAAGAGGCATGAATACTACAATTTGCAACCTTTACCCAAAATGCTCCCCAGCAAAAAGCCTGTCGGCCCACTCTCTACCTAGTTCCTTAACGCCGATTAAATTCTCAGCTTGGCTAGTGTGTATCACCGTCAAATGGCTTCCACCATGAAGCAGATCTGGGGGCAACAGTGCTCTCTGTGGAAATCCATGTGGAAGCCCAAACAAAAGAAACATCAGCTAAGCACAAACAAGAATTTAATTTCCAAATCGTAGTGGGGTGTAAGTAAGCCCCTTAATTAAAGCTTTTGTAGCATCTCCTGAAGGTCTGTAATTGTCTCTCTGTGCTCAAACGGCTGGACCACTTTGAGGACCTTGGGGGTAATTCCTGGGCCAGGAATCCAGCACAACACCCAGTCTTTAGCACATTTTCTGGCTAATTGACCTTCAAAGAGTTTGTGAGCTCCCTCTCTTGCTCGTTGCCAAACACCTTTCACAGTTTCTTTTTGCCCCTGTCTTTCTTTCCGAGTAATATTACAGGACCAAAGTTTGGGTAAGCTTTCCACAGAGTCATTCCTATAATTTCATGAAGCGTCGGAAGTGGAAGCTTAAGGCAGTAACTGAGCAGACCCCTAATGTGAAAGCTCGGTTGTTATGAGGCATGAAGCTCTTAACTCCTTCATCTTAAACCCCCCGCCGTGAGTTATAGTCCACGAATTCACTTGGTACTTTATTTAGGCCATCTCTAAAATTCATCTGCTCATACAATATTACTTCTCCCTTTCTGCACATTACTAATACAGGCTTTGGGGTTCCAACCCAATTATTGTAATTACCTGCAATCTGGTACTTTACTGCCCAAATTTTCTACCATAAAAAGAACAAAATAAAAAGGAGGGTGGGGAACTTTGGAAGAGGAATCTCCGTGTGTCACATATGTTATAGCAAATAGCAGAAGCCATCATCATTAGCTTTAATACAAACAACCATACAGGGATCCAAATTCAGGGACAAAGTACAAAATGCAGAATGATAGATGTAGCAAAGCCCTTGGGCCAACTGCATGTATTTTAAATGGGTTCTAAATGACTGGTTACATCATACGGGGTGGGAGAAAGGAACAATCATTTCACAGGCTGACTCGGGCTGGGATCTATCCAAACCCCACCTTTTCCTTCCCCAAATCCCTAATTCTAACACAGTTAGGTACATATATAAAATAATGCATTCCATGTGCCACCAACCATCTTAGGAAATCACACAAAGGACAAAAAAAAAGAAAAACGCCCCCCCGTGTTCCATTCTGGAGTGACACTGACAGAGTAGGTGACAGGGCAAAAAGTGGAAAGAGGCTGAAGCCAGAACTTGCTTTGTAGGATTTTCTCCTCCTTTCCCTCCCATGTCCTGAGAATGTAGTAACCACATCTAACTCTGCTGCCAGCATATCAACCTCACTTTCCTTTTTTAAATCATGTTAATTTAAAAGAAAAGACAAGATATAAGCCTTAAAAAAAACTGAACACACTCTTGTACCATACATGTGAACATGGTATCATTCTTTAAAGCAGTTGTTCTCAAAGTATTAGAACCAGGAGGTTTTTTGAGCGCACCCATGGAATTACACAATGAGGGAGAACCCAAGGGGGAAAAGGCACAATGGAGGTAAGACGTCAACTTATAAACAGAAAGAAAAGGGTTTATAGGAAGATGAGGAGGAAAAAGTGGCATAGCTCCCGAGATATAAGCACACATTTTTGTTCAGAGCTCAGTAAACTCAAGGTCGGAAGAAAATTTCTCTGCAAAGATCATTTAATTGGTAAGTGGAGACTGAATAATTTCTAACTGGTAATGTAAAACACCCATTTCCCCCAGATGTATACAATTCTTCACCTTACATCTGAAGTGAAATATTTATGGGAACTCAAGTCTTTAAAGAAATGGTACCTAATCCCTTGAGTTTAATGGCTATCTTTCACCGCTTTCTGAAGATCAAAAGAAAGCAAAACCCCTTATACAACTTTACAGTGCTAATCCCGACACACCTGCAGACATCATTAACTCTTACAGCAAACACAAGCGAGAGGAGAGCTAGCACCTCCTTAAGCCCACAGCATGGCCCTCAGCCCTCGGAGAGGGAGCCTGTCTGTGCTCACAGCAACATTTGCGTGGCAAAGCCGCTACTGCTCGTAAGGACGGGATCACACAGGACTTGATTCTCAAAGTCATCAGCGAAGCCCAGGCTACCTAGTCTTCTAACTAATGGGAAAATGTCTTCAATAAAGAAGGTTTCGGAAATAGATCAGCACACTCGCCTTATGACTAAGCATTTAAAATCGTAACTCCAAAATTTCCCAGTTGGACTTTGTTTAGAGAAATCTGTAGCTTATTTCCGTGGCTATCACTTTTTAACATTTCGTAAGATCTATTTTAAAGTTTGATCTTAACAATGTGTCTCTCTCACACACACATATTCATACGTACTCATGTTTCAGAAGCTGAAGGTCAGAAATGTTACAAGAATGTGATCCATCTAATTGCAATTTTAAATCAGTCTCAAATTAACTCACGTAAAACCAAAGGACTTTTTAACTGTAGGTTAAAGTCTAGGTTAACTCTAGGTTAAAAAGTGCCCTCACTAGCTATTGGTTTGTTTTGAAAACTCCTATTCCAAAAGAATGCAATCGCCCTACATTTGTCTGATACATCACTTCCCCCCAAATTTTCACATTTTAAAAATATTGACAGGCCAGATTTAGAATAACTTCAAAAATAAAACATATGGATCATCCTGTATTCCTGGACCAGTAACATGATTTTTCCTAGTCTTTCACTTGATGAAAACTTTTACAAGGACTATTTCTCAAACCAGATATGAGCAACTTATTCCTTTCTCCACAATTAGAGTGAAAAAATTAAGAAAAAAAAATAATAATGAGAGTTTTGTAGGGCTAATTAAAGAAAGAATAGAAATATTATAGTAAAGGACATTATATCTATGATTTCCCAATTAGTTAATGTATTCAATTGAGACCTTTGGCCAACTTGGAGTAAACATAACTTCTCACATTGATTATGACAGATGTGCTTTAGTTTCAGAATTAGATTTCAGCTGGCAAGTCAGGCATGCAGAAGAAAAAGAAGAGAATAATGAGACCGCAAACTTAGCACCCTGCTTTCTACTTCCTTCCTTCCACTGGTCCCAGGCCCAGCCAAGCCCCCAAGGATAGGTAGTTACAGATGGGAAAAAGTGAAGCACAAGGAGATTAGGGGACTTGCCCAAGGCAAGCAACAGAATAGGCCAAAGAGCAGCAAAGGTGAGGACAGCCACCGACAGGGCACCTTTCTGTGTGTGGCCCAGAGGCACTCTTGGGGTGGGATTTGGATAGAAGGGCCTGCAGGAGAAGGGTTTCAACATTTTGGTCAAGCTGTCCATTTTCAGGTTTGCAAACTTCTTCTGGTTTAAAATTAAATAAGCAAAATTTAAGGGGAAAAAAAAGTGAAGAAAAAGAGCTGATATGTTAGAGCCTATCTATGGCAGACTGCTTCGGAAGCATTTAAACTGCAAAATCTTAAAACTGGAAATGACCTTGGCGGCGATCTTGTCCATTCTTTTATTTTTAGATATGAGCAAATGGATACCAAAGAGGTTAAGAAAATCATACAGCCAAGTAATACCAGAGCTAAGATTAGAACCCAGGTCTTCTTTTCATATATTCCATTATATTTATATGTCATAGTTTTCCAAATGTTTCTTAAAGCATTTTTATGTTGGAGTTGTTTCCAATTATTCACTATTATAAACAGGGTTTCTATAACATATATACTATTTTTTGTTCTTAGTCTCTTCCCCTCTACCAAATGTAGTACCACACAAGTAAAAATAAAATAAAATAACATAAAATCACCGTATAGGTCATTATCTATTAAAATGTTAAACAATGGACTTCCAGCAATGGTAGTACCAACAAACCACAAACTTAATAGATTATACTGATCTCATCTTGTATGACACTGATTAAAAAAATACTTTCCTTTGCAGAGTACCAACTACCACATTTTTTTAGGTCTACTGGTAGAGAAAAAAAAAGACCCAAACCAGCCTAGGAAAATAATTCTAAGACGAAATCTTTGTTCAGAGAATGTAATTCACAAACAAGCTAGGCACCTTTAGGAATTAAGAGAATGACCAGAAACTTCTCTCCTGGAAGGTGAGTGCCAAAGTCTAGTGGCTGAGATAACAAGACTGATAAACTATTTAACAGGCACTGATGAAAATTAGGCACATTGAAAGCAGTCCACAAAACAGACACAGGAGTCCTGGAGCTGTTTAGAGCAAGGCCTCTTATTTGCACTTTCTAACTAATCAAGTGTCCGCTCTTTTTATGGGCTTCTACATCGCTCCGAAGAAAAAAGAATATTGTAACTGTAGTC
The DNA here is from genome assembly GCF_964194185.1 of Rhinolophus hipposideros. Taxonomy (NCBI): domain Eukaryota; kingdom Metazoa; phylum Chordata; class Mammalia; order Chiroptera; family Rhinolophidae; genus Rhinolophus; species Rhinolophus hipposideros. The sequence continues at coordinate 87,987,736 of NC_138052.1, forward strand.
ACATGGTTTATCACCTAAAGTAAGGCAAGTAAATAATTACTACCTGAATTGGCTAATATATTGGGCACTGGTGTTGTTCCCCACATTCTTCTTCCACTTCTTCCTTAATATGCTCTTCCCACATAAGGAAGGCCCCCAAGTGTGCGCGGCTGTCAGCCTGGTGTGGTTTCAGTGGGTGGGCAGATTTTCTATTCCACTGAATTTGCCCCATCCTTTGTGTTCATACCTGAAACTTTCATACCAGGGACCAGAATGTCCTCCTTTCACAATTAGAAAGAAGGCTAAACAGTAAAGCATCTTTTACGTTCACACTGATAGGTATCAACTGAAACTGAAGTCAGATCCTTTCCTGAAGAGAAATAGTTTTTTAAAAAGGCAGAGGGGAAAAAAAAGAGCCCTTGGTCCTGAACAGGGAGGAGTAGAAGAAGGAACAACTAAGACACAACAAGGCTACAATGGCTGCAAGACGGGGAGGCCTGGGGACCCGGAAGACCAGCCGCCAGCCCTACATTTGGCCTGTTTGGCCAAGAGTCATCCATCCTCTGGAGGAAGGTGACCTTCCTGACTCACCAGGAAGGTGCTTCAGAGGCATTTCCAGAGGGGGATGGGTTGCCCAAGTCACCATGTGACGATTAGCATTCATTTCTCAGACAGGACAAGATTAGGCACAGATACTCAATACCGAAGTAAAGCAGAATCACATACCAAGATCAAAACCGGAACTGGGACCTCAATGAAGTTAAACTGTCTGCCTATCATTTATATAAAAGTATTACTAGCATTTATATAAAAGTTGCTGCTGGGTTTCTATAATGTTAGAACCACAAGTCCTAGAGAGGGGTGTCTGGCAGTATCTAGCGAAATATGGATTTACCCTTTGTTCTAATAATCCCATACCTCTAGGAATCTGTCCCTAAGATACACTGGCAAAAATACCACTCAATATATGCTCAAAGCTATTTATTATAGCATTATTTGTAACAGCAAAAGATTGGAAATAGCTTAAATGTCATTTATAGTGAATTAGTTGAATAAAATGTATACTCCATACAACGGAATCCTCTGCAGAAGTCAGAACCATCTGCTGCTAGAGTGATATCCAGTGTAGATTTTACAGAACTGTATATAAAGTATCAACTCTTCAGCTGAGAAAGTGGAGAACATAAATACACACAGGCTTATACTTTAAAAAAAGAAATTATAGAAAAATAACTGAAAACTAACAAAAATCATAAGCTAGAGAGGCAGGGAGGGAACAGACTGAAGGGAACAGAGATGGAAGCTGGAATTCTCTAAGCATACTTTACTTTGCAGGATATATCCTAAGTACGAAAAGAACTAAAGATAATGCTTAAACTGTTTTAACACTCTCATTGTTAGTAATAATACTGGTATTTTTGGAAACTAAGATAGAGATAGAACAAGGAAACCAGTAGTAATGTAAATTCGTTAGGAATCAAGATTTCCAATATAAAGGAAAGAGCTATAAATATTAAAGCCAAACAGTAAAAATCCTCTAATTCTGAATATAAACGGGAAACATCCACATGAACTCAATTTTTTTCTTTAAAAACAAGTGTTTCCCCAGCTCTGCATACTAAAAAGTCCTAGGAACAATGACTCACTTGGGAGCAAGGAGCAACCCTACCATCCTGCTTGAGATCTCAGTTTGATTTCCCACTAAAAGGAACAAGCTGGAGACACGGCTCATTCCAGGTGTGAGGCACAAAGATGAGACCAGAAATGTATTTTTGACATTAACACCCGCTTCCAAAAATGACCCCACTATATACACCCATTGAACAAGAACCACCCTACCAACAAAGGTCTCTGAAGACTTAGAAAGTCTTTTCCCCCTTTTCTTCCACAACAATTCAGCTCTAAAGAGGCTGAGGAAGGCAGAAACCCCCACCTTGGGCGTGGGGAGACAGGTAGGGACTCTGTGTGTCCCAGATCAAGGCAAGACAGTCAGCACGAGCCTAAGGGATCAGGAAGGACATCCACAGGTAAGCAGGGGACAGCCCTGAGAGGCAGTAGAGGCAGAGTGATGAGCAGGGCAAACGTGCGGGGGGGGGGGGGGGGGGCGGCGGATGGAGTTTAGGTTACAAACGGGGCCATTGATCAAGTAATTTCTCACTTGAATTTCTCCCGACTAATGGAAGCCAGGTTTCTTACTGTTGGAGGAGAGAGGTACACATATGAATGGGAGAAAACTGGAATGAACCCTGAAGGGCTGGGCTGGGCTGCAATGGAGGTATTATCATGGACTTATGGTCTTCAAACTATCTACAGATGCAGAAGTAAATACGTGTGCATGCATACACATGCGAACAGCAATTCTCAACCCCTAACAGCAATAAGTATACCTTAAAGCTTGGCATTTAGACACCATTCCCCACTAAATGGAACCTGGATGGAGAAATGGAGCAGCAGAAAGTTCCAGATAAGCCTGGTATGTCTTTGAGTGCTAATTGTAAAGAATAACAGGAACATTAAGAGGACACAGACACCAGCAGAAAGGGATGACCACTCACTGGCCAAACTGAGGACAATGTGAGTACCAGACGAAATAATAACAGTAATGGCTTAAAACATGATGTCTAAAATAGGAAATATTTAGTAGGTCCACATTGATATAAATAAATAGGAAGCCAGATTAGAAACAGAACATTTATATAATTTCAAACTTCTTCCCCCGGAAGGTTTAATTATAATGGAGAAATCGCTTTATAGTAAAGAAGCCTAACAGACACCGATAGTGATCACAACACTATCGGTTGTGAGACAGATGGAAACTGTGTCTTGACAGGACACTTGATAGGATGCACTGAGAAGAAGCATTACTTCTGTAACATTCTTCTGAAGATGCCTAACCTGAATCGAATAGTGAGGAATCATTAGACAACCCAAAACTGAGGGACACACTACAAAATAAATGGCCTGTGTCTTCAAAAAGTGTCAAGGTCATGAAAGTCAAGGAAAAACTATTCTAGAACTCTCCAGAAACTAATGAGACATGACAGCTAAAGGCAACAATTGATTCTCTGATATAAAGAACAACTGATAAAACTTGCATAGGGTCTGAGGATTTAGATGGTGGTTAACACTGACACGAGTGATATTTTCCTGATTTTGATGATTATATTGTGGTTATGTAGGACAATGTCCTTGTTTATAGGAAATACACACTGAAATATTCAGGGGTAAGAGGATATTAGGTTGGAGATTTACTCTCAAATAATTCAGGAAAACGTTCTTCATACTATACTTCCATTTTTTAATAAGCTTGTGACTGTTTCAATAAATTTGTTAATTAACTAGCAAAATGGGGTTTAAGTTATAGGAGTTGCTTACAGGTTGCTTCCATCCAATTCTTTAAAAAAAGTAAAAAATTATTACCCTAGTCTTATAGCTTGAATGAAAAGGAAACACTACATGTGAATACACCCAGGGAAAAAAGACATTTTGCAGATAGGTAAATCCAATCAATTTATTTGCTTTAACACTTCAAAAGAAATAAAAGCAGTTATCTGTTTTAAATCACTCCCAATTCTCTTAAGAACTGATCCTTTTCTTTTTTTAAAAATCTGTTTTTAAGGTCACTTGAATGAATTGTTTCCTTCCTTAAGATCTATCCATCTATCTATCTAAATACATGCATAAATATGTTTTTTTCTCAATCACAGTATTGCCCATTGTTTTTGGAAATGTAACAGCCCACACTTATTTCGTTTTGTTAACTTACCCTGACAAACTATTAGATACCATACATTCTTATAAATGACTAATTGTATTGAGGACTTTTAGAAACTTAAAAGACTAAAAAAATAATCAGTATCATATCATATTAACTTGTATCATTAACTCTTCTTCAAATTACTGACGAGAACTTAAGAAATATCAGTTGAATTACCAATGTTTTGGCCATTTTCCCTTTCAAGTCAGTGTTAATGAAAAATAATCACTATTAATTTTTCAGTGTACAAACTATAAGATGCTATTAAGTACCTGGTGTTATAGCCAACTGGAACTAGAGAACACCCAAATGCTGACCTGTAATTATTGCTGCTTTATGAAAGAAGAGTGAGATCTATCTCATCCTTATCACTGTAGCATTCATGAACTTTCTGATTATAAGGGTGAGTTTCAAACTCTTAAGACCAGGGACCATTTGTTCAAATCTTACTTAGAGGTATAGATACTTTCTTTCTTTCTTTTTAATGAAAGCCCAGAAGATATTTTTAAAGCCAATCTTCTAAAACATACCCCCTGGGGACAGCCAACGTCTTTAATAGCTGTAAAAATGCAAACTGGAAATAAATGCCAGTGATTAGCAACTATATAGCCTTAAAGGCAATAGGATACAAGTATGTCCATGAAGCTAATGTACATGAAGGTGGTTGGAATAAAACCACTGCATATGTGGATGTGAGTGAGCCATCGAAACTGTGTTCAGAAGTCAAGAGGAAAGGGAGTGGGGGGGTGGGGGGGGTGAGAGAGAGAGAGAGAGAGAGAGAGAGAGAGAATGAGAGCAAATGATTTTACTAAGTGTTAATTTTAAAATTACTTAGAAATTAGTCTGAAACTTGAGTCAGTTATCTTAGAGCATTTTAATACCGCCAAGTAGTTCAGGCAGGTAGAAATTAAAACATAACTTGTAAGTTAGGGTTAGTTAAACCTTGACACTTTGACAATATCTGACTACCAGCTATTTCCTTTCATCAAGGAAAAGTTAAATTCACTAAAAATTATTTTTAAGAAGTTTAAATTTTCAATTGTTTTACTCTTGCTGAAAAATAAGTTTTGAATGATTTAAAAAATTTTTTGGTTATGGTTATTGTGCATTTAAATTAATTGCTAAGTGGCACATAATGTGATACACTACAATTTAAGTAAATAAATAACATTAAAAGTTATTCGGCAGATATAGTAAAGTGTTATTAGTTTTTAAATTTAACTTTTAACTTAAATTTTTTTACTTATTCTTAACCTTGAATTGAATTTTTAAAAGGCATATACTTATTCTTTTAATGTATAAAGCACAGCTATATAGACAGTACCAAAAATACGTATATACATTTTAAGAAAGGAAAAGAACTGTATTAAAATTGTAATACTCAATATATACCAATAACAAAAGATGAATATAAGTGATGTGTACACATTTTTTGGCACTCCCGGTGCATACAGTACATAATAAATATGCGGTATATCTGTGGCATTAAAATTTTATGGAGGGGCAATTAAGAAAAAAATCTAAAAAGGATCCTTAGGGGAAAGATAATTTTTTAAAAGGTTAAGAAACACTGCATTACGGCAATATCTACAAGAAGGGAAACTGAGCTGACCAAGTCATTCCAGTGGGACCTGGTGTGAAGCACTCTAATTTACTGGGTACTAAAATGTCAAATAAGTACCCCTTCCCCCAGAAAGAGTGAACATGAGTGGTGAGAGCTTTGCCTTTGTACACATAAGAAAAAGTGGGCAAGAACAATAAACAGGCTCAAAAACAAGGCAGGGCTAAGTGAATTGTGTGTCAACTGCCGAAGCTTTTATAAATACTGTGGCCCCAGGTTACACCACTGTTTTGAACGTAGTCATCACTGTGAATGTGTTTAATATTGCTTTGAGCCTTTTAATCCCTTCAAAGGAGGTAACAAGAATTGTAGTATTTGAAAGCTTGCCTCAAACACAATAAACAGAGAACCAGAGGGATACAGACTGTTTTTACACACAGTAATAGGGCCAGGAAGCTTAAAAACTTCCCAACCTTTTTTCTTTTAAACCTGATGCCGTAACAGAATAATGTCTTTGCTGATGGTAACTAAAGGTGGGTATGCCGTGCAGATCCCCTTTATTCTAGTCCAGAACATTCTGTGTAAATCAAACCATAAATGGAACACCTTGACTTCAACAAGTTGTTCGAGCATATATTCTCAAACATTTCCAAGCTCATATTGCACTAAAAACCAGTGTGAAGACCAGGGAAACATCACAATTTCACCCATATTTTTTTTGCATCTGAAGTCTTTCAAAGGTGTCCTGAAAGAGGGAAAAGGTCATGACCTACAGGTCAATCAATGATCATTAGGTGTTACTGTAACAGAAGGTATCTAAATAACCACTGTGGGTACATATGGTGCAGGATTGAATGTGCGTATTACTTACAAGGTTATTTTTCATTTCATAGAATGAATTCTGAGCAGCATGAAAACTAGAATTGTCCAAACTAAAAGTTCTAAATAAAACTTCTGTCTCTCCACCAGGACTCTTGTCTCAAGTTATATTAAAATTTTCTGTAAAACTGTAAATAAGCAAAACTGAAACAGGTAACAAATTCAAGGGGAAAAAGTACACCTGGAGTCAATGCAGCCAATCCCACACAAAGCCCACTCACTAACATCTACAAGAAAGGATGTTTGCCACTGATTTGCCCAGGAACCACATAACTGTTCTAAACACAAAAATGTTGAGAATTCTCCTTGCCCAGAAGTGGTTTTTGAAAGGCATAAGTGCATTTTAACATACATAATTTAGTTTGCAACAAACCACAAAAACAAGGGGCAAGAAGCTTGAAAAAGAGCACATACGTATGCTATAATAATCTCATCCAATGCCACCAAAACATTCTGAGTTGAACCTTTTTGAAACCCTCAAAACATTCGACAGCCTGCTAAAAAGTTAAAGCTTCTTGCCTTTTTTCCACTCCACAGTTGACCTTATTCTATTAGCAACTCGCCATTCTGTCTCACCTGTGTTCTTAATTGCAAGGGTGCTCAGCAAATGAGAACTATGTAAGACTAGGCGATCACAGCTTCTAACTCAGGGGTCTTATGAGTGTCTCCGCAGAGGCTCCCCAGGCTGCAGAGGGCTGCTGCCTGAAGAAGAAGGCGACACGCCAGTGTCAAAGAACTCCTTGGGATCGATGCGATGATCAATCAAATGAGCTTCCAGATTTCTCTTACAATGGACAGGGCCAAGTTTCTCAAAGGGGAGTCAAGTTCTGTTACACTCATCTCTACCTCCAAACAAAGCCACACAGAAGGAAGCTGGCGGTGTCCATTAGAAAGGACAGAAGAAATCAGGTATAATGGCCAGTGGACTGACATTAGCAGGAGTTTCTGGTGAACAGACTTAGCTCAACTGTAACTGCAAAGCCACCAGGGAGTTTTAATTATTAAAAGGTAAACCATATGCCGGAGTAACAGAAGACAGCTCAGTAATCAAGAATGGCAGGAAATGGTACTTCTTAATCTGTTTCTAGGGTATGCTTCTTTGTGATACTCAGAAGGCCCTTTCTCAGCAGACAAAGCTACATGCAAAATATAAATTTGAAAAAAACGATGTAGTTAAACACATCCCAGCAACCAAATTCCTGTGTTCACAGATTTACTTAGGAGCTACATAGCTATGTGCTTATGTGTGTGTGTGTATAATATATACCTATATATAGTATATATAGAGAGAGGGGATGCCAAAAAACTGTATACATATTTTAAGGAAAAAAACTATATTAAAATTCTAATACTCAATGTATACTGATAACAAAAGATAAATATAAGTCACGTGTATACATTTTTTGGTAAGCCTAAAATATATATATGAAATTCACATATATACAAAATTTCAGATGAAGAACTAATACCAGCTTTGCTACTTATTTTGACAAGCCACTTCTTTGGATCTTGATTTCTTTAACCATAAGAAACAAAAAAACACGATAATTGTATTTGTCATTAGACAATCAAAATAGACCTGGAAATCCCTATGAAAAATGAGGAACTATTATTTATAATGACACTAATTCTCTTAGGCTTGATGGCTCTTACAGAAAACATCCTGAGAAAAATGATTTGGCCAAAGCTGGTGATAGGGACAGTGAAAGTAAGTCTCTCTCTCTCTCTCTCTCTCTCTCTCACTCTCTCTCTCTCTCTCTTTTTTTAAAAAAAGCGCCAGTTAGATTTATTGACACATGTACTGATCCAGGCCACCCATATGTATAAAGAAGTTGTACCAAAACTTCTCACATTCATAAATCTAGGACATGTCACAGATGTAAAAACTTTAAAACCTTACAATGTTCTATTATGAGAACCAAAGTAAATTCAAAAGGAAACACAACTCTGTCCTCATACTTAATCAAACCCCACAGTAACAATTTGGCCTACAAAACTGAACAAACATATTTACAAACAATTTATGAATGTATTTTCTAATAGAAAAAAAATATATTCCAAACCAAAATAACAGACATCTACATATTAGGGAAATTAAATTCTAAGTATTATTCTGTTTTGGTGCTAAAATATATAGCATTCAAATGATAACATCATAGGTTTAGAATGATAAAAATCTGACTTTTAAAAATGTGATCAACATGTGTTAGCTGTATCATAGAAGGTTCCAAGCGGCATGTACCATGAACTCTTCCAAATGCTGACTACTGGAGCATCTCACCTTCCTAAGGTTTCTTAAATCAGCCTTCTCCTTCGGATAGCCATGGCCAACATCCAAGTTTAGTGCCTCATTCTAACTGCTCTAGATACACTATACAACCATCTCCTCAACTCTACTCTATGCCACCCCACCTCATATTGCTGCCAGATTAATCCCTCTGAAGTACAGGTCTAATCACCTGCTTAAAAAAATAAAGGAAGAAGGAGCGTCACTATTTGCCCCTAATTAGCTAAGATCCCACATTCTACCATTCAGGACTCTAAACACAGTCCTAAGCTCTTTCCTCACCCTGCAGTCAAACCAAACTGCACTAGGCCGTAGGAGTATCATTTTTGGCTTTGCTCATGTGGTTTGCCTTGCTTCCTGTCTCTACTTTTCCCTTCTTTCAAAGGCCTATCTCACTTCCCAGAAACTCACAAATGCGTTCCCAGATGCCCTCAAGAAGATGCACTATCTCCTGTACAGTTGGCCTAACTTAAACTCTCCAACAGAGATTTCCCTGTACTTTGGCTTTAAGACAGGATTCCCTCCCTTCTTCAGGCAACTTTATGATGTGACTAACATGTGAAGTCTTAACATTGGAGTGTTTGTGTTTTTTTCTTTGTTTGTTTTTGCCTTAAAGGCTTCAGACAGGTGGCTTTTAAGTGTAAACCATCAGTTTAGGTTCTCTCAGTTTCCAGTTTGGACTTCTGGGTTCACCATGGCGCTGGTGGCTTGCCGGTGCCAGGAACTAGGGGTAACCATGCTCAGCTAGAACAAAAGGATATTGTGCAGCACCACGAGAACTCTGAAAAGTGTTTTCTCAAAATGTGGGAGAGAAGAGGGTTATTTTCTAGAAGATACTAACGAGTGAGGCTCTATCTCCTGCCTCCCCCAAAATTAAAACCAAAAAAAAAAAATAAGTTATCAAAAATAGGGCTAGGTCTCTTCATCACATTATCACTAACTCTGGATTCAGCTGACCTGTCTTACCCTCTGATGCTTTGATCACATATCCTCCCTTCTTTTCACCAGGAGGCACATCGAGCAGCTGCATGATTCTGTCCAGTAGCCCGTGGATTATCTCAAACCCAGGATTCTTGTTGTAATAAACGGCACAGAGATGCCTGTAGTTTCTTGCACCTACATCTGAAAAAAGTAAAAGAATTAGTCACAAGGCCACACTGATTACTACTTAAGAATGGGATTTACCCCAACACAAACAAAATTCAAGACACGTTAGTTTTTCAACCATCAAATTCTCTGAGGTGCTTTTATCTGGGGGAGGTGTGGAAAACCCTCAATGCTGACCCCAGAACAATAAGGCCTCATGTGGTATAAACTGAAAAAACCTTTTGTTAACAATTTAGCAACCTATATCAGAGCCTTAAAACTTCATACTGTTTTATGCACAATACTGTACAAATACACAAAAGGCTTCATGTATAAAGGGTGATCAAAAAATACAGTGAATGCTGAAATAAAACTTTATTACAGTAAAAAGACACATTGCCATTCATCCCCCTCAGAATACTCCTCCTCTCTTCAAACACACTCATCCCATCGTTCTTGCCACTTTCTGAAGCAGTTCTGGATGTCCTCTCTCATGAGCGTCGTTAGTTGCGGTGCCGTGGCTGCCTCGATGTCCTGAATCAATTCAAAACATTTACCCTTCATGGTCATTTTGACTTTGGGGAAGAGCCAGAAATTGCACGGTGCCAGATCTGGTGAATAAGGTGGATGAGGACACACCGTAAACATTTTTATCTGATAGAAATTGCCGTACCAGAAGCGATGTGTGACATGGAGCCTTTCCGTTGTGATCACAAAATATGGTGAATGCTGCTGCCAAGGGCCATCCAACAAAAAGGCAGGGATCTTCAATACAGGAAGCATTGCATCAAACCTTAGTGACAGTGTATGACAAGTTTCAACTTGTTCGGTGCAGTCAGTCGAGTGTGAGCTACAACTGAGAGAAGATGTGTTTTAAAATGTGCCGTCAATCATCCTCCATCATTTCAACGCTGCATTGTCACACATTGCTTCTGCCATATGGTAATTCCTGTCAAATAAAAACATTACCGGTGTGTCCTCATCCACCTTATTCACCAGATCTGGCACCATGAGACTTCTGGCTGTTCCCCAAAGTCAAAATGATTCATGACATCGAGGCAGCCATGACAGCGCAACTAAAAACATGAAAAAGGACGTCCAGAACTGCTTTAGAAAGAGGCAAGAATGATGGGATAAGTGTGTTCCAAAAAAGGGGGAGTATTTTACTCTTAAATTAATGGCAATGTGTCTTTAACTGTAATAATTTTTTTTTATTTAAACATTCACCATATTCTTTGATCACACCTTATAGAAAGATATTATTTCTACACAAAGCATTATTTCCAATAGTGAAATCAGAAACCTACTAAATTGGGGAAAGGCTACGTAAAGTACAGTACAGTGACTCATCAGAATACCATGCGGCTAAAAAGCATCTTTATACAACATTTATCATAATACAGCTACAGCAAATATTTAAAATAGTAAATGAAAAAAACCCAGGAAGCCATAAAGTTCAAAAACAGTCAAAACTAAATTATATTATTTAAAGAATATACATAAGTTAGAAAACTATGAAGCAAAGACTATCACAAAAATTAGGATAGTGATTACTCTAGAGAAAGGGAAGTTGATTTGGTAGGGAAGAGTCTCACAAGAAGTTTAAGATACAAGAAATATTCCACTTCTTAATTTGGATGCTTGTACTAGTGTTTGTTTTATAGTAATCTTCTCAAACCATATTTTATATACACTCTTTAAAATTAAAACATTTAAAAAAGCAATACATGAAGAATCACAACTATATAAACATAACCATAAGCCAAAAAAACTCCATGCACAGGAAAAAGACGGAAGAGAAATACACCTACATGTTGACAGAGGTTATGTTTGGGCAGAGATAATTTTTTCAATGTTTCATCTATTTTCAATTTTCCCCCCCTGATTAGTATATATTATTCTACTTTGAAATTCAGAACTTACAAAAGATAATATTTTAAAAAAGAATTGCAATAATCCAAATGAACCCTGATGGGTGACTGGACAAACAAACTGTGGTTCATCCATACAATGGAACACTACTAAGCAATAAAAAGGAACAAACTGGCTAGCAGACTTGACAATTTAGATTAATCTTAAGGGCGTTATGCTAAGGGAAAGAGGCCAGTCTCAAAAGGCTACATACAACATGAGTTGATTTGTATGACAGTCGGGAAAATGCAAAACTATAGCAACTGAGAACAGATAGTGGTTGCCTAGGGTTAGATGTTGGGGGGTGGGGATTTGACTACAATGGGGCAACGTGAAGGGTTTTCAGGGTGATAGAACTGTTTTGTATCTTGTAGTGATGGTTACAAATAGCTAACCCTGTATTAAAACTTACTTTTTCTTAAAAAAAAAAAGCGCATATAAAGGTAGATCAAAGTCAATGGTGACCATTTAACTTTCTAACAGTATATACACCTGTGGGCCTTTAAGAAATTCTGGAGGAGACCACTGCTCTAATACAAACACTGAATAAATGTTGGTTTCATTTTGCTTTTCAAACTAGGAAAAGAGAGAATAAGTTCATGCCTATCTGGGGGAACAAACTGAAAATAAAAACCTGCTTCATGTTAGCATGCATTGGGCAAAAGCCCTTCCACAGATATTTTCTCAGAAGAAAGATTTCTGAGATGTCCTACATTAGATTACAGGAGCCAGAGAGTGGGAGAAGAGACAAGAGAGGTTAATCAGTTAATAGCCAAAGAGCCAAACCAACAAGTGACTGCTCACGCTCCTCAAAGTATGCTAAGACTTCACATTCACATTCAGGTGGCTATTTCCTCGATGAGACAGACAGTTGAACATCAGAAGCCACCGCATCCTGGTTATGCAGGAACTTTCTAGACTTTTGCCCACAACCAATCCAAAAGCAGCAAATACACTCTTCCTACAGACCATGAACCTGTCCCCCACTTCTCCTTCTCCAGCCACCTTTATCATAGCCAATGTAAATTCTTTCAAAACAACTTACAGCTTTCTTCTCCTAACTCATTGTATAAAATAGCTTTGTCAATCCCAGGGTGGCAGACATGTTTGTGTTCTCCATTTCGCCCTGCTGCTGGCGGCTTGGACTGCATGCCCCAGGACCTGGTCCTTTTTCTGGCTAGCATATGGCTCAACAAATTCTTTCAGAAAAACTTCTGGCCTCCAAGGTTTTTTATTAACAATTCCCATTGCTGTAACTGACACAAAATATAGAATGCCCTTTACCTTCCAGATATCCAAATAAAACATGGGTATTTTAAGACACTGTACTCAACTACTAAAGTAATCTGAAAGTGAGCAAGCACATGAATGGGGTGAAAGGAAAAGGGAAGCTAATGTTAACTTATTATCTGCCATGTGCCAGGAACTTAGTACCTACCTATCAATTTATCTATAATCTTATTTAATTCTCAAAACAATCGTATAAGGTAAGTTTTACTATCCCTACAAAACAGAATAGGGAAAATAAAATGGAGAAACAAAAGCTCAGAAAGATTTTGCCCAAAATCAAGCCAACTGGCGGGAGCTAATTATTATTAATTACATAGCTAATAAGTTACAAAACCAGGATTTGACCTGGATCGTCTGACTCTAAAACCCATCCACACTCTTTACACTATACAGGGGATATCTCTCAATCTCTAAAGGATTTAAGTAAAATCTCCAAGTCTCTAATGGATTTAGATGAAAACAAATAAGATAAGGGCAAACTTATGTATGGATATATACCTACTTAATATGGTCAAAGCTGTGCATTCTGGAAATGTTTCTGATATAAAAACAGATGTTTGAGTTTTGAAAATTTTTCATGATACGTAAAAATTCTAGTTAAGCAACTGGAATAAATCATTTTTAGAAGTCAGTTAACCAAAGTTTCTACCCATGAGCAGTATTGTAACTCATGGAAAGTGTATTCTAAGTTAAAGGCTGACTGAACACATGTGGAGAAATAACTGTACTTGTCATGTCACATTTCTTAGTACCTACTATGTTCAAGGCACTACACTCTAGGTATCTCCTAGAGGGTATAGGTCGAAGCCCACACGGGCCTGCACAGACAGAACCCTCAACAATTACTTTCTGAATCAAGGAAGAAAGCCTGGAAAGGGAAGTAAGCACACAAAAATTTAACAAGGCTGGACCAGACAGCGGGCCACATCCTAAGTCAGCACAAGAGTCAGCTGATGGAGGAAAGTAGGACTGGACTATGTCACTCTCTAGATCATTTCCATTTGCAAGGACACAGAAATTTGGTGTCTAGAAGCTTTAATTGAAGGTGTAAGAATAAAGATTAATATTAAAATCAAGCAGGCATAAAACCTCACTAAACTAACCACATGCATAAATTAAAATGAGGGCCTCATTCCTCTGTAGGATCTCTCTCTCTCTCTCTCTCTCTCTCTCTCTCTCTCTCTCTCTCTCTCTCTCTCTCTCTCTCTCTCTCCCCTCTCTCTTTTCCTGAAGGGAATAAAATGAAATGAAACAGAACTAAATTATCCCTTTCATAACACTGACTTGCTCCTGGGCATCTCTGCCATGTGGTACCCATTTGTCGGTGTCACATGCTTCCACTTTAACATACAGACCCGTATTGAAAGTGCTTTGTTGTCCCATTTTTTGCTGTGAGAGGAGAGCAAAACAGTCATGCCACCATTCAGAGAGCTTAGCAACATAAACTAGAAGCTTTATTTTGGTAACCTTTGCCTTGGAATACTTATTTCCTGATCTCCAAATTATGTAAAACTTACCTTTCCGATAAGAAGAGCAACATCTGGTTTAAAGACTTAGAATTTTTTTAAAAAACAAATTAAATGATTTTGATGATCAGAATAATAAAGTTACAATAAAAAAAATAGGACTTTAAAACCATTATATTGCTAGAAAGGTTTCAGGATGTTAGAGTACACACACACACACACACACACACACAACAGTGAGCTATATATTTTTAGATTCAATTTGCAATGTGTTTTAAAAAGGCCACTGACTTTTAGCGCTTTGTACTAAAATCATAAGAATTAAACTCCTTATTTAGGTGGCCACTCCCAACTCCCACCACTGATGGGCTGGCTTTTCACATCTCCCTAGTGCTACCACTCCCTCTAGACTTGCTTCCTCAACATCTTGCTAACCTATTCCCTCTGTGGCCGAACTGAAAAACAGAGAAAATAACCACATACTCAGCTCCATCCATTCCTCCTTGGAGAAACTGCGAGGTATAGTACAATTCCCATTTCCTAGTATTTTGCACTGAGGGACCACATTACATCACAAAGTTCACTGACTGCAAGCCACAAAATAAGAACTATTCCAATTTCATGCCAAAACTAGGGTTTGTTGGAAATGACTCAGTTCTTTATAACTCAGTTAACAGACCTCTTGTGTCATGCCATCAAACAATTCTGCTTTTTAACTTGGCTTGCCAAGTATGTCAGCCTAAATTACCAATATATTTCCCAGACTTCAAAGTACTGCCTGGAGAGGCTGATGTAAACCGCCCGAAGGAGGGGCGCCTGGCTAGGATTCTGTGAGTGGAAAGAACAGGCCAAACGATTTTTTTTTTAAAGAAGAGAAAGTAAAAAAGCATAGTACATGATGTCCCTTAGTAGATAACTACTGCATACAATTCAAAAAAATTTTTTTAAATTGGGGAATATTGGGGAACAGTGTGTTTCTCCAGGGTCCATCAGCTCCAAGTCGCTGTCCTTCAATCTACTTGTGGAGGGCACAGCTCAGCGCCAAATCCAGTCGCTGTTTTCAATCTTTAGTTGCAGGGGGCGCAGCTTACCGGCCCATGCGGGAATTGAACCGGCAACCTTGTTGTTAAGAGCTCGCTTTCTAACCAACTGAGCCATCCAGCCACTCCACAACTCAAATTTTGAGAATAGACTCTTTGTTTGGTATAAATCCTCTTTCACCAAAGTACCAATGATTAAAAGCACATGAAGGGTGTTATGTTATCATATATGGCACAGACTGGAAAAGGGCTGAGTCTTCTTTAACTTTACCATCTCTATTCTCACATTCATCTAGAAGCCCAAATAGAGACGCCAGGAGAAAGCCTAACTGGGACCCAAAATGGCTTCCAGGGTAATCACTGAGCTTGAAATGAGTAGTCTGGCCAAGCTCAGAAAATAAAACAAAGCACCTTGATTTGTAGTCTATTCCATTCAATAAATTTTTTAAATATTGGTCCGCAATAGACTGAAGCTTATACATATCTCCTGAAAAATTCCAGTGTAGTATTAAATAATTCACCAAAGCTAAAAATCCTGTAAAGACATACACTTTAAAAAATTTTATCTAATGTAGGGAAACAGGCACCTTTATATATTCTTAGCAAGACTGCAAATTTGTACAAAATCCTTTTTGGAAGAGAATCTGACAAGACAGCAAACATTTAATGTACATACCTACGAACTGACCAATTTTATTTCTAAAAAAATAAATTGTGTAAAAGTATGAGGACATTCATTGAGACAGACATATTTTAACAAAAACCTGTTAGCAATCTAAATATTCATCATTAACAGTCTGAGTAAATAAATTATAGTGCATCCATACAATTGACTATTATGCAGCCATTAAAAAGAATGAGGTGGACAAAATGTGTTTGTAGCAAAAAGCAAGGTTCATAGGAAAAAGCAGGACAGGTAAAGCATAATTCCATTGGTGTAAACAAAAAAAAGTATCTATGCATATCCATAACTATATAGAGAAATGTAAAACATATGGCTACATATGCATAGAAAATGTCTGGCAACTAATTGTAAGAGGAGGATTAGGGAGAAGTTGGATATGTGCATTTCTTTTTTTAATACCCAAAGAAAAAAATTCCTTTTGAATAGGAAATACATATTTATGAAAGTTCTTAAGAATACTACAAATATATTTTCTACAAATAAATTTTAAAAACAAACGTAATAAAATTTTAAGAACAAGTTTCCTTAAAAGGCATCTATCTACAGTATAGCACTGAAATACAGCTTTTTCTTTTTTAAATAATGCTGAAAGCCAAGAAAAAAAAATGCGAGGAAAAATCTATGACCTTTTCAATGCATACGGGAAAAAGTTATATCCTCGTAGGTTGGCTTTTATTTAGTTAACATAAACCTGGAACGGATTTTTATCTATTAAAAAAATATAATATGCAACGCATGACAGAGCACATTATACTCACGTTAGCAGATCTTAACTACGTGGAACCAAATGTACTAAAATAACTTTCTATATTAAAAATGATGTTATTTACACAGTTAAGATGCCATCACATATGCGAATGATGCGACTTCAAATATTGTTAATGTCAATGTTCCTTACACCCATATTTTTTGAATTATTAATTGGAAATTCTACATGCCAAAAATATGAAGTAGTAAAATTAAATTAATCCAGACTGATGACATAAGCTCTCTTCAGAAAACCACATTCCACATGTGGATGCTAGATAATCTGCCATTATTTGATGGCTGCAGAATTAATGGACAACTTTTCAGAGCTGAAGTATTTTAGAAGCTCATAATGAAAACACTTTTATTGGACTCTTGATTAAGCAAAGAGTTATAAAAAAAACTATAAAGATCTGGCCCCTGTATTTTAGTAGGTTACAATATAAAATATACATGAATGGTACAAACCGACGGCAAATTGAGAGAACTAACCAAATCATAAAAGAACAGTGAGTTCTGTTCCATGCAACTACAGTAGCCCAGGGAGGAGAAAGGAACACAAATCTTCAATATATATTACAAATAAAGTTCAAAATAATAAATTCTGGGACTCCATATCCAAACTAGTCGCGGTAAGAAGTAGATCATTCTCTGATTTAGAAAAACTTCAGGGAGAACACAATTTTAGAAACTGTTTAAACAGAGATCTGGGAAGCAGAGGAAATGCAGCTTGTACCAGGACTGCAGCAGCACTTTGGAGAAAGTAGGAATGGTCTGAGTAAGAGGTGAAGGCTTGGAGGAAGTGTGCTTGCTAAGAGAGAGGTAACCAGAGCCCTCTGAGTGGTCAAGGCCTTCCATCTGTTCCATCTACTAAAGTAATTATTAAAACCCCCAATTCTTTAAATGCAGTAGTTGAAACTAACATGCATGGCAATTTGATTATCAGGGTTCCCCACAGATATATGTCAAATTGACAACAGGATGGCTGTTTTGTGCTAAATCTGCCTCACCCTATATACACTTTACAAAGCCAAACTAAGTCATCTTTCACAGGCTATGGTTCTTTTAAACTTAAACTCAACCCAGTGATGTGTTTTGTCTTGCCGTTTCAGTGAGCTTCTAGGCACACTGGCAGCTTCAGTGACCATCATGGGATAAATGGCGATGGCAGAATTCGATCTGTGTTTAATAAAAAGCCAGAATGTTGGACTTTGTAAAACAGAACTGCCTTTCTGGGCATAAAGATTAGCAATTCACAATTAGGTCCTCTGCTCCTCTAATGTCAATTTTTACTATTTTGTTGATAGTTTAGTTATCCTTGACATCGAACAGAAAACACAAAAGTATTAACCACTGGAACCAATCAATAACTCACAGAGCAACCTGAGCTGATAGCTTCAGCACTGCCACTACTGACGTCCCCGCCATGAAGCTGAAAATTTACCCCACAGCAGACAGCATTAACTTCTCGTTCCACAGACATATGCCACTCTGCCCAGCAAAAGGGATAAATCAGCTTAGTCCTTTGAGTCACGACTAATTTTTTTAAATGCTGCGGCCACTTTGGACCTTAAGACTCAATAAATGCAGAGGCTGGCACAGCCTCAAAGAACTGGAATGTGTCTGAGTCAGAGCAGAAGTTTTCACACTTGAGAAGTGCGCCTGACCTAGTCACTAAACAGGCAGCCAGCCCGACAGCCTCACAACATGGATGGTCGGTCAGAAAGGCCTCAACAGCCTAGGAAACTGTCCAATGAGGTCAAGCATGAAACTTGGGGCTAGCAGTCTTTCATTGACTCTTACAGGAATGCAGGTCAGACACATTTGTGGGAGGCATATTGAAATCCAGTACAGATTCCTTTTGCATTTCCAGTTTGGGAGATATGCTTGCCCACACAAAACTGACATGAGGCTAGTAGTGTTGGGTTTTCCCGAAGTGTTACAACACAAGTTAGTGGCAACTGTCACTCCCTTCTCTGTGCTATGAGGGCACTTCGTACATTCCCTCGGAGCACTCACTATCTGCAAAAATTTGTTTCCTGGCCCATCTCCCTCAAGACTGGTAACTCTTTCTCTTATATGTCAAACAGTCCCTAGCAAAAAAAGGAACTCAAAAATACTTTATTACCAGTGCAATGAATGAGACTGTCTTGTTCACTCTTGCCACACACTTCTACCCCTTTTGAACCAGTAGTTTGGGTATTGCCCCCAACTAATAAAAATTTGGGACATTTTCATTATTAACTAGAACACTCCTTTATCGTTTCACTTTTGATCACCGAGACTTTTTTCTCTTCAAAATAGTTTCAATTGTTTAGGAGGAAATGGCTAATGTAAATCCAACAGAAAAATGTTTACTGGTTTGAAAGGCAGTAAAAACATATGTGCTCAATTCATTAAAAAGAAGTGGGTGGTGAATTACTGAAAAAACATTCCTGTTTTTTTTTAATTCCCATATTAGTACATTTTAGTTTTCTTATCCTAAAAAAAAAAAAAAAACCCAAAAAACACCAGTGCGCAACAGAAGAAAAACCAATTAAGTCAAAGGTTAGGATGAAAATGAGCCCCAAGTGCCTCGGCAAGGCGACATTAACCCTTGAATGGCCCACAAAGATTTTCAAGTCATCCTCATAGGAAATTACCAGACCAGGGTGCTATGTCTCTGGCATTGGGAGTTGCTATAATAGTACCCTCATAATAAAAGCAGACACCAAACGTTGCTTATTATGTGACTACAACTTTTTCAAATGCAATTTCATTTAATCCTTATAATGAATCTAATGAATTAAGTGCTATCATTATTCCTATGGTACAGATGAAGAAACTGAGGCACAGAGAGACTGAATAAATTGTCTACATTAAGCGGCTGGTGCATGGCAGAACTATCACGCAATCCCAGGCCCACTGGCTGCAAAGTCTCTTCAGAACCGTGGTGCCGTGCTGCGGGTCCTATAGAGTCCTCTATGTACACCAGATGACAAGTAAGGGGGCCACATGTATGTATTTAGAACACTCCATCAGAAAAGCCACTTTTGTTAGGAAATAAAAGCCAGGCCTACCTAAAGAGGAAACAGAGTCCAAATAAATTAAAGCAAACCTATGTTTATAAGATGGTAAACTTACCGAGCAGATGTACCTCCTCTCATTCCTCAAATCCCACTGATATGATAGAAAATTTTAAAGAAAAATGGTGCAAGACAACAGGTAAAAGTAATTACCAGATGGAAATGGCTCAATGAGGAACACAGCGCAGAATAATCACAACTGAAAACAGGAACTAAAGACATCGGCTACAGAGATGAGTATTAACTGCCTAATAAACAAAGTGCAGCAGGAATCTAGCTTTTGAGTAAACAAGTACATATATGGACTGGGTTCCTGGGGTTACCACCAAGGCTGTTTGCCAAGTGACGAACGCAGCACTAACACTTGAGACCAGCTATCTCTCAATAGGGGAGGTTATCGCCAAGCATGGGCCCTGAGGCAGAGTGGAATCTATGCCTGGGCCAGCCTAAGGAACACAGAGGAAAAGAGGAAACAGTACAGGCACCTCTGACCAGGATGGCAGTACTGTCAAGTGCTCCCAAGTGCTCCATGCCAACAGTGAAGCCTTCCTTGTGATACTTGTGGGGACTCCAGCTCTGAGCTGCCTGCTTGCAAGCAGGCCCAGCCGTGCAGTGAAGGCAG
Organism: Rhinolophus hipposideros; assembly: GCF_964194185.1. Taxonomy (NCBI): domain Eukaryota; kingdom Metazoa; phylum Chordata; class Mammalia; order Chiroptera; family Rhinolophidae; genus Rhinolophus; species Rhinolophus hipposideros. The sequence goes on from NC_138052.1 coordinate 88,008,111, forward strand.
AAGCCTACTGCGGAAATAGTGTTCCAAAACTTTTGAGGAAACCTAGTGTAATTAACCTAATCCTGTATTTACAAATGTGTCTGAATCGCTAAGGATCAAAACAATATAAAACTCAAAGAACTAAGATAAAGAAAACAAATCCAAGTTAATAGAAATATCTGACATTGGAATTTTAACCAAGTCTTACTTATCTATACCATTGGGGGATCTGAGGCAGAAGAACCCTCAAAACTATTTACAGCTGGCACTGAAAATGTTTTCAGATTTCTGTGACAATAGATTTACCACCCAATGAACATTCTACACAGACTGATATTAAAAATGAACTTTCATTCTCTAAGGCCAAAATTATTCTCCCCCTAGCTCTAAGTCCAATATTTACGCAGCCTTGGGCAAATAACCACTTTTCTGTCTCAATTTTCCTATATTTTAAATGGGGACAATGTTTTTTGGGGTTGTTTTTTGTTTTTTTCTATCTCATCTGCCTAAGAGATGATTTCACAATCAAAAGAGAAAACGTATGTTAAAAATTTTTTTGTAAAGTAAAATGCACCATACAAATGCAGAGTGATGCTGGTAATTGAAAACAGGCCGCATACCGGGGAGAAGATGGAATCAGCGTTGGCTAAAAATTTCACTATGGACAGTCCCCAGACAGTCATACTGGACATACATCTGTAATGCTTATTTCCTCTGATAGGTCGATTTACAGCGATTGTTCTCGACTGCTTTTGCTGGTTAGAAAGATGCCATATTATTCTCTTCAGGAGCAACTGAGGAAAAGGCCTCTCTGCTTTTGTCAATGACTCAAAAGAATATACTCCAAATTCTGCAGTCTGGAGTATAACTTTCTGAATAAGCACTGCTAAGAGTTGAACTGTTAAATCCAGAGAACCAAGGAAATACTGCCAGTAATTTAGTCAGCTGAGGGCACTGCTCACTAAGAAGTGACCTCTTACTCAGCTCAAAGCAATCAGACTTGTATAAACTTGGAAGACATGGGGAAGTCTGAATGAGACAGACTTCCTCGGAAATCAGGGATAAGTACTCAGTAACTGTATATTTTTTAAACAACCACTGTGTTCCAAATGCTGGACCAAGCAACTTGCTCAACTAACAAGTCCAGACCACACTCAAAAGAGGCAAAAACGGCTAAAACACATTCACAAGGTCTAGTACAACAGTGTTGGTGAACAGTCACTGACAAACTATGAGGACAAGATACCAGATACCTTAAAATGATATTTACGTAAATCACATGATGTAAGGAAAAAAGAAATGTTCCATAGTGCTGTTCAAGGTGAGGTTTTAACAGGGCTCTTCAAAAATATTAAATTCATTGTTAAAATTTGCTTTCTATTAAAAGAAATGAGAGCTAGAGTAACCAACTATCTGGACCTTGCTTGGATTGATTCAAATCAATCAATCATGAGAATTAAATTTACTAAACAACTGGGAAAATTTAAACACTAGCTAGATATTTCATAACAGGATAATGGTACTGGGTTATTTAAAAACAAAACAAAAGTGGTAGTCTCTTTTAGAACTACATACTACAGCGTTTGTTGATGAAATGATATGATGTCTAGGAATTACATTAAAATAATATGGAGAAGTGAGTTAGCCATGTGTTGATAATTGTTGAAGTTGGGTGCTGGACTCACACAGCGAATTATACAATTTACCTTTATATACAGTTGAAATTTTCATAATAACAAATTGCTTTAAGTATACAAATTAAAGGCGACTCATTCTTACCTCTGCTAGAGTCTTTTACTACAATGTCAGAGATTTCAAACAGTTTGAGAGGAAGGGGCATCTTCCGATTTGCTGCTATGGTCTTTAGGAGGCCAGGAAGAAGGGTAGTGCGTGCCACCTACAGGAGAAGACATGAAATTGCACTGACCAAATAGGAACCAAACAGACCGACAGCAGATCCCCCCTTACCGGTGGAGGGATATGTTCCAAGAGCCCCCGTGGATGCCTGAAACCCCAGGCAGTATCAAACCCTATATATACTATGATACTATGTTTTTTCCACACATACACACATATGATAAAGTTTATGGCTTCTCTTTGGCATAATCGAACTGCCAGCATCACTCCTCTTGCGCTTTGGGGCCATTATTAAGTAAAATAAGAGTTACTGGAACACAGGCACTGCCATACTGCGACAGTCGAGCTGATACCCTAATCGGCTACTAAGTGACAAACATGCAGATAGCATACACAGAGTAGATATACTGGACAAAGGGATGATTCACATCCTGGGCAGGATGGATAGGATGGCGTGAAATTTCATCATGCTACTCAGAACAGCATGCAACTGAAAACTTATGAACTGCTTATTTCTGGAATTTTACATTTAATATTGTTGGACCAGGTGGGCCGTAGTTAATTAAAAGTCCCGAAAGTGAAACCATGGATAAGGGGGGAACCACTAGAATTGGTTTAAAGACAAAGCTAAAAGACTCTATGGCTTCATAGGAACACACTTCTGGAAAATGCAATGCCTAAACATCCAAGTCACCTTTAATTTCCAATTCCAGGACACGAGAACAATTGAAAATATTCTGCCTCCCAAACTTACAAAATGAAAAATCATAAATGTGATTAAAAAATAAGTGAGAAACAATTATTATAGCACACATAATTGCTTGAATCTAGGACTGGTTATTTTATTATCATTTTTAAAGTTAGCTTAAAATAAAGTTGCCTTATTTTATAAAATAATTGAAGTAGTTATAAAAAATACAAATACTTAAATAGATTAAATATGTACTAATCAAAATTTTAAAAACCACAGGGAAAATGTAAATGTAATTAAAAAACCAGGACAATGAGGAAAACAGAACACAAACATGTAGGCACTAAAAAAACTATGCAGCTGCTATGGGCTGTGACTAAAGTTTTCAGCTTAGTAGCCAAAGTACAAATACATATCCTACTTCTTAAAAAAGAAAGACAGAAATCAAAATTTCCCTGCTTTTGCCTGTGACATAAATTCTTCATTCTAAGATATGTGAGATATGTTAGCTTTCAACACATCATGTTTGTTACTGGAAGGGTATGGAGAGCAGTGGTATGACGTCATCATTGAGAGTCTGGGCTCTGCCATCAGACGCCAACACCACTATCTTTTGCCCAGACTATTGTATGAGCTTCTTAGGCTGATTTCTCTGCTTCCACTCCTGCCTCTTGATGGTCTATTCTCCATACAGAGGGATCCTTTAAGACCTCAATCAGATCAGCAACTCCGCTTCTCAAAATTCTCCAACAGCAGTGGGAATAGAGTCAACGGAATTATCACAGCTGTATGCAATGTCAGAGGGGTAGTAGATTGGGGGAGGGCGTTATCACTTTGCGAGGGGTGTAAATGTGTAACTAGTACGTTGTTTTGTACACCTGAAACTAATAAAAAAAAAAATCTCCAATAGGTTGCCATCAAATTTTGAATAAAATCCATGCTCTACATGGGGCCCTATATGAATCTGGGCCTGGTCCCTTCACCAACTTCAAGGCCTGCTCCAGCCCCACACCCACCCACCGCAAGCAGGTTTCCCTCTCAGGCCTCCACACATGCGCTTTCCTTTGCCTGGTACATTCTTCTCTAGACTTACATGTGGCTATCTAACTTCCTTCAAGTCTCTGCTCAGAGGTCCTCTCTCACGGAGGCCTGCCCTGCCCACCCGAGCTAAAACTGCATCCCTCCAAGCTCCTGCATGAGTAAGAGAGTAAGCTCCTGAAAGGACTCGCTAGATTGTGGGTTGAGGGAAAAAGAGAGCATCTTTCCTATCACAGCCACGCTACCAGCAAGAGGCTATTAGCCTTCAGCCTGGTGCCTTCTTAAATACCCTTTATTTTCCCCACAACTTCCTCTCCTCTTTGAGAATAAGTGCCCAAACCGTTCACAGAAACAAAACCACGATGTTAAAAGAAAGGTTAAATTATTGGAATATAAACAGCCTATTTTTGTAGATAACTTTTCTTAGTTTTTTTTTTTCTTTTCAGTTTATTTTATAGATAAGCCTTATTTGCTTATTTAAAAACCTACAGCAATATAAAAAAATTTCAACTTGAATCTGATCAAGCTTCTAAATCTAACTACCAATTTACTGGAAAAATAGAGGGCCACAGGAATATAGTCAGCAAAATCATAAATGTGAGAATTCTATGGGACACATGATCCAGTTTCTTCAACAAAGTAAAACAGGGAGTGGGCAGGGAAGGAGGGGAGGAAGAAAGGGAAGGAGGGAGAGGGGAGAGAGATGTGGATGGGCAACTTGTAGATTTAAGAGTCTTAAGATGTACATTGATCAACTCTGATGTACAACCTCATTTGAATCACAAATTAAACTACTGAAAAAAATTGAGACAACTGTGAAAATTTGAACAATGACTGGATATTTGAAGATGTTAAGGAATACTATTGCCAATTTTGGGGGATGTGGTAATCTGTAATTTTGTTTATAATTATAATAAAATATTAGATATTTTATCTAAATAATATTTCTCTTATTTTATCCATTCATATAATCTACTACTACTAATAATGTATCTACTATCAGAAAACAGCCCAAGGTTAAGAATCATACAGGAGAAAGAACAGGCTTAGACAATGAACTGAGTTACAAGACCCTGTGCAACTTTAAATTTAATTTAACCATAAATAAATATAAACCTGTTAGCCACAATAGCAATGGTAGGACGTACCTGTTGGTAAAGCAGGAATAAAATATAGACTCTATCAAGTCTAAAAGACAGACTCTGGTGGCTGGTTGGCTCAGTGTGGTTAGAGCGCAGTGCTCATAACACCAAAGTCGCCTGTTCAATTCCCACATGGGCCAGTGAGCTGCACCCTCCACAACTAGATTGAAAACAAGACTTGACATGGAGCTCAGTTGTGCCCCCCACAACTAGACTGAAAACAGCAACTTGACTTGCAGCTGATGGGTCCTGGAAAAACACACTGTTCCCCAATATTCCCCAATAAAACAGAAAGACTCACTTTCGTCTCTAATGTATTTTATGCAGAAATACTGATTTTTAAGTGTGCTGAGCCACAGCTACTTATAGTGACATTTAATGTGTTTGATTTGGTTTCCTTCTACTTATATAAAGTAGACTAAGACAGGATATAAACCCTGAAGAACATAACATCACCACCTCTTAAGAATTACCTATCAAGCTTGGTAAAGGAAACTGGGAGAAGAGGAAAATTTGGAATGAACTCACATAAAAATCCATTAAGATTTACTGAAAACTCACTCTACCCAGGTGAAACTGAATGTATCTTATTGAAAAGAACACCATGGGCATCTTTTAAAAGCAGCGGAAAAGCTAGTGGACCTCAGAAAACAAAACATAAGAACTCATTATGACAACCTGTGCAAACTAGTGTAAGGATCCTTCAAAGTTCTGACACTGAGTATAAAAAATTCATGTACTTGATGCATATTAGTACCAATTAGTTCTTTAATTACCTCTAATCTGCCACATCAGTAGATAGTTCTATAGACCAAATTTAGATTTTGTTAAGGTTACACTTAAATACTTATAGAGTTTTTTTAAATAATCCAGCCCCCTACTTTTACAGAAGTGAAAACCAAGATTCAAAATAACTATCTCAAATCAGAGTACAGATACTATTTTATAATAGCATTAACTTTTTAAAAAGCATTTCCCTCCAATTCTAAATTTTGCCTTGATTCTTGAAGACATGATTTTCCTAAAGCCTACAGTTTAAAAACCATATAGAATTTGTATCTACAAGAAAAACAGAACACGAGCTTATTAGTATGAGATGAGATTATCTGAAGTTATTAATAAGCAAAGATATTATAACCCTGAAATGTTCTCTTTCTATAATGAATACCCTACACTGTAATTTAAGTCATTTAACATTTGCTATTAAGGTAGCATCATTCTCACTTAAACATTCCTAAACATACTATGAAACTGTCCGTAAACTAGACAATTACTGAGAAAGACACAATATAGTCAACAACTAATTTCAAAGTGACTGACTTAAAGGAGGTACTCGGAACAGTTGTTGATGCATTTATGACAAACGGGTGGAAAGGAGATGAAATCTGAAAATAATGTTAAAAAATCAACTATGAAATGGAAAGTTCAGACTGGGCTAGACCGCACAAAGCAAGTAAGAACCAGCCATAAAGTTAATCGAGAAAAGATTATGAGACATTTTAAGAATTTTTGTCAGCAAAGTATGTGAGAACCAACTATAAAACTTACCCAAGGAGGGATTTTTAAAAAGCTCCAAGGTTTTTGCCATCTGGGGTATAATAACTGAAGAGACTTTACATAACTCATGTACTACACGAGAGTTTTTATCCAAATTCTTATCTACTTAAAACTCCTACCTGGAACTCAGCTGTCTTTGGATTACCGATGTGCACTGCCTTTGTTGCAGAGATATCCAGACCAAGTTTATCAGCAATATCTTCTTGGGAGCACTGAAAATACACGCAACATAGATCAACATGGAACAGCAGTGACCAAATGAAATATAAAAAGTGTTTAATGCTGGAAGTCAACTTATGGTCTCGTAGCCATGTCGATTCTCTACATGTGAGTTACAAATAAGCTAAGAATAAACATATCAATGAACCCAGGCCCACAGCAGATGCAACTGAACATTGGTAGTTCTGAGTTCTAGCCGTGACTCAGAGCTCCTGTAAGTTTTTCACATGGAGATGGTGGCATAGCCTGTATTCGGGCCCTTCGTATAAGCTCTTCCCATTCACTTTACCAGTCTAATCGCCTACAATCCTACCCGTTCCCCAAACCTTACACTTTCCACCGCCTTTACCTGAAATAGTCTCCTTCCCTACTTGCTGCCATCCCCCAGGGTCTACTTAAAACACATCTCTTCTGCCTCTTCCATAAAACTATCCCTCATGACTCTAGGCAGTTATTCTCTCCCTCCTCAGTGTTCCCATCGTTCTTCATTTCGACTATCATTGTAACCTCTGCTAAATCCACAGATTGTGGCAGAATAGTAGGTCTGAGAGCAAAATTTACATGGCCTGAATTTTGCCCAATGTTCTTTCTACTGTATCATTTAACTTTTGTGCTTATATGCTTGCTAAAGCTCCGAGGCATAAACAAACTGCTAAGCACTCATCCACCAAAAAGAGAAAGATGCTTATCGCCCTCAAAAACTAGGATGGGGGGACGGCCGGTTAGCTCAGTTGGTTAGAGCACAATGCTCATAACACCAGGGTTGCTGGTTCAATCCCCGCATGGGTCACTGTGAGCTACACCCTACACAAGTAGATTGAAACAACTACTTGACTTGGAGCTGATGGGTCATGGAAAAACACATTTAAAATAAATAAAAGTTAAAAAAAGAAAAGTGTATTTTGTGGTTGGGTTGTTTCCAATTTGTGGCTCTTATGAATAAAGCTACTGTAAACATTAAAAAAAAAACAACAACAACCCAGGACGGTAGGCAGAAGTTGTGAAAATAAAACTTACTAGTAGACACAGCAAGTCTAATAATAAGTGAGATAACACAAAGTGCTTGATAACACAACTAAGTGATCAAAAATATTACTAACGGTAATAAATCTTGACTAAGAATAAGGAATTATCACATATGTTAATACTAACGTATTGAAAAAGAGTTTAAAACAACATGCAAACTGATGTACCATTGGCTCACTGTACTATTTTCCAATACTGGATGACACTGCTCACTACGCTGTTGTACAAAATGGTCTTCGAGGGCCAGCTGGCCTGTATTTACCTTAAGAAAAAAAAATGGGTTTGGATTCGCTTTACGCCAGTGCCAGTTCTAACGATTCTTGCCATGCTCTCTTGGGAAGGATCATGAAGCCACAACCAAGCACAGCAGAAAAATGCACCCTGGTCTGCCAGGGCTGTGGAGATAGAGAATGGTGGCAGGCACGCTAGGAATAACCATTTTACCCATAGCACAGGGGAGTTTTTATAACAAGACTTGAATATAATGTGATCAATTAATTAGGAAATGTATTCGATTCTCAAAGAGAACTAGTACTGTCTATATATAAAAGAAGATTCTACAGACACATGGCAATGCAGCTAGGTATCTGAGTGAACTTTTTTCAATGGACGATAAGGCATGGAGATAAGAAGCAGTTTAAATCAAGGTATCCTGCAGTAGCAGGAGCTGGTATACAGCAAGGAGTATTTTTTAAATGTTAATATTGCTGTATTTATTTTCAAGTGTTAGAAAAAAATATAACAAGTAAATGAAGCCCATAATTTTTGTAAATATTTTTATAATAACTGTAGGGACAGAGCCAGGAGTGAAGTTTCCAGGCTCTAGGCCTCACGTGAAAAGATGTTGTCTCAGGTAGTAAATGGCCATCAAATGTGATTAGATGGCCATCAGCTGTGGCTAGTTGGCCATCAGCTGTAACCAGTGAGCCATTGGCCACTAATATAACTGCTGTGTCTACGCTAGCAACAAATCAGGGGCTAGCAAGAAGATGGTGGCTGAGCTAGCAAGAGCGGGTTGCAGTTAGCACGGCGGATTGCAGCTAACAAGTGAGGTTGGTTGGCTGACAGAGAAGCGGACGGCAGGTTGCAGGTCGTTATCCTGTGTCTCCTACCCAGCCACCAGCGAGACTATAGTGGTGTGACTCCCCTATCTATGGCTCCGTGGGTGTTCCTTTTTGGCCTCACCATGTCCTGTGGTCTTATGCGGGGAGTGGGACCAGAGACCCTGCATGACAGTAAAACTAAAGTAGATAGCTTTAAAAGTGCACTAATTTAAAAAAACATATTACAACTAGTACACATATATAACAAAAATCATAATGACAAGTTATGAATTACACTTGGGAAACCAAGGGCTGGGTTTTAGGAAAAGCAGGGCTATCACTCTTGTACAAAAGTAGATACAAGGCTCAGAGATGTTTAGTCTTGCTTAGGAAGTATGTAACTTTATAAATACCTTTAATGTTGAAATTCCTGTAGGGAAATCATAACTGCAAATCTGAAACTCTCTAGCACCTCCTTCCTTTCCACTCTGGTAATAAACCATGTGACGAAGTGACTTGAGACGGCTGAACAGACCGGCACTTTCGGTGGGAGATATTTCAGTCACAGACCTTGGGTACAGACAGACCTGGCCTGGAATCCCTGCTCCACAGCCAACTGGCTGAGTGGAGGGCGGCCAGTGACCTACATGACCTGCTGTGTGAGACAGGGACATCCACTTCCCAGGGCTGCACTGAGAGGCGACATCACGTACATAAAGCCCTCAGTGAGGGATGACCTCCACAGCAGCTGCAGGCCAGGAGGCACACAGTTACAAAAGAAATCCTGTGCCGCTGAACATAATTTAAAAAATACATTTCTCAATGCTATCGTTTTGTATTTCATGTTCCATAAAATCACTAGTGCTCACAACTGGATATGTACCTGTGTGTATGTAAATGACATGGTACCAGGAGCCTAGCATATCCAGGAGGAAAAAACAGAAAAGCACCGCTCCGGAAGTCAAAAGGCCAGGATTCTGCTCAGGTCTCCTGCCGTCTGGGTAAACTGTTAGGTGCTCATCATCCCCTGTTGGCCTCAGGCTTCCTCACTGGGACAGTGCCTGGCATCCAACAGGGGCACTCTCAATGTCGCTGAATGAATAGATGATTGCTGAATTACACAACAGATGGTGGGGAACGAGATCCATAAGTTCCCTTCTGATGTTACCATCCCATGAATTACACACGCTCAATAAAGTGACGTGAGAGAGGCGGCATCTCCTCACGGGCCCTCTGTATACTGGTAGTAATTCCACTCCTGCCTTCTACTCTAAAAGATCGAGAATTTCGGGCTGGAATTGAGTTGAGGGGGGAAAAAAGGAAGTCGCTTTTCTGGTTGTCTTTGTCTTGCTTTGCTTTTTGCCCCACGTCATTAAGTTGAAACCTACTTGAATACTCCGGATCTACACTGTCAGCACCACAGAAATGTGCAGCAAGAGAAAAGGGAGCTACAAGTTGCACATTTTATTCTTTTCAAATGGTCAATCTGGTGGGGAGGGGGATTTCCTTCTGATTTTGTAATAAAATTCATTTCCTGATTTAGGCCTTTTATGTCAGCTTTTCAACTCAAAACAAATGTTTGTGAACATGTTCAAAGACAAAGAAATAAGTTTAATGTGGAACAGTCCCCAAGCCCTTAACCAGGGCGGCATCTAGTGGACACAGCCACGACCAAATTACGATGCAAGATTCTAACTTAATAAATTTGGTATGAAATTCATTGTGAACCCTCAACACTTACGTGAAACTATACAATACATGGTCATCTGTCATTTAAGACACCTTTTAAGTCACCACTTCAGGTTTTTCTGTGACTGAAAAAAGAAAAAGTCACCCAACATTTCTTTACCAGAAATTGTGTATCAAATAACAAAGTTATTTTTCTAGAACCTGGAAATTTCAGCAGTCTAGATTTTATACATTCACATGAGGAATCATTGAATAAATAATTCAGAGATTCAAAGTAAACAATCAGCTGAGCAAAAAAAGCATACCAGAGCAAAGGTAAGTGCCTCAGTGAATCCAGCGGCTGCCATGTCATGTCTTAGAAGTTCGGTGAGCTTATTAAGGGGAAGCTGGGGGGAAAAAAAGGTTTTTCCTTTATTTCACCTCAACAAAATTTCCAATTTTGAAAGAGTTATGCAGAACATGTCAGTAAAAGGAAACCACCCTTCCATCATTACTGATAGACTGCTTGTACCACCCTTTCCCCACCAACACCACCACCTCACTCCCGATACTTCTACAGACACACACAGCCCCACTTTCACCTCTCCCACACACAGCTTCTGCCCACAGGCCCAGGTTGAGAAAATCAATCTCCCCGTTAGAGATTCAACGAGAGCTCCACACTCAAAACCTGTCTTTCTTCAAAGAACTAGTCATCACAGGTTTGCAACTTACTCTAATCCATTGGGCATCTGTTTTGTATCGTCTCCATAGCAAATGCCTCCCATAGCACAGCATGTCCAAATATTGCTTAATTCCTATGTTCTGGTTTTCTCCAAACCCTCCTGGCATTCAACAATCCGTTTCTAACAATAAGGAGTGTTTATTTAAGGGTGCAATCTTACTTGATTAGCGATGGTGTATGTTTTCGGGAGTGTCATCTGAATGTTGTTATATCCATAAGCAATAGCTGCGTCTTCCACAATATCACACGTGTGAATAATGTCAGCTCTTGTCGGTGGGATTTCAATCTCAATCTGATTCCCATCGCCAATGACTTCTGACTTTAAGTACATCCTGGTCAGAAGTTTAGCAAGATTCTCTGGAGTTTCTCTGAAATAGAAATGTACACACCATAAATTTCACTGGATTATTTAAAACATGTTTATATTTTGTTTATATGCTGCTACCTGAAATAGTAACCCTTCTTTTTGAATTTGATTAGACACGAGACATCCTAACTGATGTTCTATTAGCACTTACCCCTCTCCAAGCATTCTTTCAGGAAAAGTTAAATAGTCTTGGGGGCACTTCACCCTTGAATTATCTCTAACAGTAAACAAATAAATGAAGTTTTCTGAACATACCTGATTCCAACTTTTTTGTTAATTAGATCGGCTCTCACCATCTCCTTTCGGTAAGCAAGTTCCTGAAGAGCAAGAGTTTGAGAAGCTTAAATCCTTCTCCGTCAGATACAGCATTAGGCTCTTTCTACTTGAACTTATCATGAGTTTTATCACCCTCCCAAGAAACTGTCACTAGAGCAAGACACTGAAAATAAACTTGGAGTTTCAAAACATTACTATAGAAGAATACATGTGCTTCATTATATTCATACCTGTATGTGAACATGCTACTTGCTACACAATTGGAACTGCTCAGAAATAACATAAAATGCCCAACATTTTTCTCTTTTAGATGGTCAATCACCATTCTCTTCAATAAAACACTGGTGCATTACATCATTTCTAAAATGCTTTTAAATCGTGAAGCTTTTCAGCCTCATCTCATGCAAGAAGGTGTTTAGGACCAAGAATGAATAATTCATGTGTCACGATGTACTATCCATCATACTAAGCCTAAGAGTGTTATGAAGACATTCCTTTCTCATCATTTTTCCCTGTGGGGAAATGCAACCATGCCTCTAGTCGCAGCTATTGAGCTGCTCCAGGAGACAGTACGGCTGGGAGCATCTTGTGAATTGGTACTCATTCGCCTTAGAACAGTATATAACTTCCACATTAGGCAGGAACAAACACACATAAAAATGCAGACTTTTCAACACCTTTGGAAACGCATCTATGAACATTTCTCATCACTAAATTACTCTCAAAAATATCACTGCCACTACCAAAAAGGCTGTAAATTTACAAACCTGTTTGGACTCAGGTAAGGACAATGAGCCTGAGCCTTGCTAGTCAAAATGTAATTTTCAGGCAGAAGTATCACCACCACCTGAGTGCTGGTGAGAGAGACAGACTCTTAGGCCTTGATAGCTAGTGGCAGTCACACCACACGCACTGAGCCCAAATCCCAGTGTTACCAAGATCCCTAGGGGAAGTGAATGCACGTTAGAATTTGAGGAGCACTGGACTGGCTGCTCATGTTTGCAATAGTGGTAACAAACCTTTACTGAATAGCTAGTATGAGTTCAACAGTACAACACGCTCTTTTAAGATAATCTTAACTCTCGGAACAGATACCACTCATCTTCTCATTTTACAGATAAGGAATCTGAGTTTTAGGTTAATAAGTAGTTCCAGATCACAACAATGGTAAGCTGCTTAACCCTAGTGCTGCGATATTCCAGTGCCTGGAAAAATGCTTTTTAGATAATAAGCACTTGTTACACAGTTAATGAATATAAGCATGCATGCACGCTCGAAATAACGAATTAATAAGTAAGTCGAGGGAGCTTAATTCCAAAACTCACACCATTAACCATTAGTCTCTCTGACCATCTACCACTTTTGTCCCCTCTGATTCTCTTATTCCAAACTCTATTCTTTTATATGAAATAACAGAAGACTAGGAAAGAACTTTCAAAGTGTTTGAAAAAATATGCTATTTCGTATGAAAAAGAATCAAGTTTTCCCCAGAGGATCATTCTTTTCTGGGAGGACAATCTGGGAAGAGTTGTTCTCAACTAAGTTTAGAAACAAATAAATTGACAAACGATGAATCACTGGGGTAGTACTCCTTCTCAGAAGGCCCACTTCAAATTTATGAAAGCTTTTTATAAATGATTTCAAATGAATGATTTCAAGGAACTATCAACACGAGGAGAAAAGTAAACCAAATTTTAAGATAGGTTTCTTTTTCTTCCCAAAAGTACATATTTCACTTTTATTAACACTTAACAATTTTTCACACTGAAAAGAAAAACTGAACTTTCCAAATTAGAATTATTTTAAAATAGGCTACAAGGCCATCTCTGGCTAATCCCAACTACTGCTATGGTAAACTGTACAAATGGCCACAAATTCTTCTCGCCTCTGCGTCCAAGGCCTTGGAGTCTTCTTCTCCCCCGTCTCAATCTAGCAGAATTACTGGCTTTGACCAAACAAGATGTTTGCTTAAAAGCACTGGACATTCTCTCTTGCTGCTGGGAATCCCACAAGCAACATCAAGTACTGAAGACCAAGCTAGCCCCTTGGGTGACAGAGACACCTGACTTGCTGACCCCACAGCCAGGAAGCAGACATGTGAGCGAGGCCATCCAGGTATCCGGCCGCCAGCCTGCCAAGCGGCTGACTCCACAAGAGAGAGCCCAGCAGAGGTTAGCCACGCCGGCCCAGACCAGAAGCACTCCCCAGCTGACCAACAGAATCAGGAGATAAACAAATTGTTGTTAGTTGTTTTAAGTCACTAACTCTTGGGGCAGTTTGTTACGTCACAAAAGCTGGTAATAGCCACTAAAATCAATTTAAAAAATAAAATGATACGGCCCATAATTTCAGTCATGCTTTTTACAGTTATACATTTATTTTGAATTATAGTTAATACTCTAGAATAAAGTAGAGTGCTACATGCTAATGTTATCAGGAAAGGGAAGGTTTTGATCTTGGCAGGTTTTACCTACTTTAAAAGCTACTTAAATAGTAGAAACTATTCTAGACGCTGTTCATTTCATAAATAACAGAGAAATAGTGAAAAATCCAGAGAAAAAGAACTCCAGGAATGGCCTCACTGAATCAGAACCATAACTAAAAGAGGGGGAGAATGTCGTGGATTATAATGGCATTTTTATATTTATAAAGCCATCTTGGGGAGAAGAGCCTAGACAATTAAGAATAAGCTGGTTTAGTTTTTTTTTTTTACCAAGATCCTATATCTTTACAATAATTGTGCTGTTAATACATTTGGAATTATTTATTAGTTACAGTGATGGCCTTCAGCAACTGTTAATTCAAGTGTGAAAAGACTAATTAGGTTTGGATGGCTGAGTAATCTTAAAGGGGAGAGAATATAAATTACCCAGTTAACTAGTTAATAAAATAATAAATCTCAGAAATTATGACCATATAATGCTGTGGTATAATGTAGTGTGTTGGGAACTGAAGTCAGACTGTCTGGGCTTAAATCCTAGCTCCACTATTTAATAGTAACAGGCAAGCTATTTAACATGTCAAGGTCTCCTTATCTCCACCTCGAAAAGGGCATAATAACAGCACCCACCCTCACAGGGTTAATGTGCAGATTAAATCCATCTAATGCACATATAGTGCCTGACATGTTGGTGACAGATAGACCACGAGCACTCTATAGCTATTGTTTTTTTTTATTATTATTATTATTATTATTATTATTATTATTATAATATCAGCAGCAGCATCAAGTCACTTCTTAAATACTTACCGGAAAGGTATGTGATTTTCCATTAGGAAAAACTACCTCAGCTGCTTCAACCCTGAAAAAATAAAATAAAATACTTAAGAAAAAAAGGGTCCATAAAATCTAGAAATGTGTATGACTATCAAATCTTTCATTTCATCTACAACTGTAGCCTCCACACATTTAAACTATTCACATTCCAACACGGCTGTTTGGATTCATCCTCCTAAAGACAACATGACTCTACTATTCCATCTCCTGTGGCTCCGTGTCTATGGCTCCGTGTCAAACGTACCCACCTGATACGTTTGTTTCCCAATACAACACATCACCCATCCTGCATGGACTCCTTGTCAATAGTGACACACACATTCCAGGTTTTACCAGGGTGTGTGTGTTACACAGCGCAAGCTGACTGACACAACCAGTAAAATGCAAATCAATAATAAAGAAAAAAAGCAACTGATACTGCCCATAAAATTTCAGTCCTGCTTTCTACAGTCATACATTTATTTTGAATTATAATTAATACTCTAGAATAAACTATGATGCTGTGTAAGGGCCTGTGGGGACAAAGCCCCAAAAAGCAGTTTCCAGGCTCTCGGCCTCACATAGAAAGGTGCTGGCTCAGGTAGTAAATGGCCATCAACTGTGATTGGAAGGCCATCAGCTGTGGCTAGTTGGCCGTCAGCTGTAACCAGTGAGCCATTGGCCACTAATACAACTGCTGTGGCTCTGCTAGCAGGAAGAATGGGGGCTAGCAAGAGCGGATTGCAGAGAGGCGGATGCCGCCAGTGAGACCACAGTGGTATGACTTCCCTACCTATGGCTCCGTGGGTGTTCCTTTTTGGCCTCACCATGTCCTGCGTTCTTATGTGGAGAGCGGGAGCTGAGACCCCGCCGGACACCCCGCATGACAGGGTCATATAGATTTGTTAAATACATTTTTTTAATTAAAAAATAAGCTTTGGAAAAATTATAGTAATCTTACTGATACATATATGGGATGTATGCTTTGCTCTCATATCTGCTTCTCTGCCCTTGTTTTGCTGTTCCTCCCTGTTTACATTCTCAAATTCAGTGAACCTTAAACACAGTTTAAATTTCACTGCCTCCGTACGGCCTGCCCAGCTTGCCTCAGGTAGCAGTAACTTCCCCTCACGAACAGCCAGAACATCACTGAAACTTTTAAAAGTACTTATAACTTTTTTATTTTATACATTATTCACGCACATGTCTTAGCTCCCCATAGAGATTATATGTTCTAGTTACGAGAACACAGTTTTCATCTTTATATTTAGCACAAGTCCTTATTGCTTTGCCTTCAGAACAACAGGCCATCGAAAAAGGTGCCAAATGAACTTACGTAAATTGATTCTCACAATATTCACTGAACATGGTGACAATAATATCAAGTACTATTTTTGCCTGCAAAGGAAAAAGACAAATGTTATGCTAATCTATAAATAAAACACATTCCCTCTTTACTCAGATGGAAGTGAATTAATATTTAATATAATTTAGTCCCCAAACATCTAAAAATGGGCCTTTAATTAGGTTGGTGCAAAAGTAATTGTGGCTTAAAAGGTTAAAAATAATTGCAAAAACCACCATTACTTTTGCACCAACCTAATATAAACATTCTAAAAAGGGGGGTGGAATAAACACTTGTGAGCTAAAGTAGGCCTGTCCTTATTTTCAAGTGTTCTGCATTTATTTGGTTCCGAGTTACAATCCATGACCAAGACAAGTCATTTGCTTCGTCCACCGTCTCCCTTGGGTTCACCAAGTGTCGAGAGAGACATATGGCCAACTACAGGGTACACCTTATCAATCTCATAAGTCTCTGCAGCCAGATACCTCACTCGTGGCTCAACCACTTACCAGCAGTCTGACTCTGTGCAAGTGATTTACGGTCTTTGTACCATAGTTCTTCATCTAAGTGGAGATAATAAAAGTTCCTACTTCATTTGGTTTTTATGAAGATAAGTGTGTGTGTGTGTGTGTGTGTGTGTGTGTGTGTGTGTATCAGAGAGCAATACCTGACACATAGTGAACGCCACAGAGATTTGTTAAAAAAAATTTTTAATTGAAAAAAATGCTTAGGAAAAATACAGTAACCTTATTGGGATACATACTTTGCTTGTATGTGTACTTCACTCTTACACATAAGCTTCAATAAAGAAGGTCTGCTAATGTATGAATTTTAAGAAAAGTTTTTTAATAGGAACACTACTCTGACAATATTTTCCAAGGCAAATATGGTACATAAAGTTATAAATGAACTACCTTACAGTGGACTCCAATTCTGTCAGACGTATGTGAATACCGTTTAGCTGTCCTACTTCTACACCACAGCCCTCTCCTGCCACCCACGTTTACCTTTCTTAAATTGCTTAACTGCCACCTCACTCTATGCCTTACTCAACATGCGTAAATAACTCATATGCTATAGAAAACAACTTTCATACCAATCCAATCCAACCCATGTGGTGGCTGAAAGTGAGTGAACAACCAGTATCTACATATTCTAGATACTGTGTGCATAAATCCTTTATCAATTTGCTAATAAAGAAAACTTCTTTATAGCCAGTTTGATTTTTGTTGTGTTTTTTTTCTTCAGAATTTATATTTTACTGTCAGGAAAATTTGTTACAATTAAATGTCAAAAACTTGGAACTTATATATTTTAAATCCCATGAAATTACAGAAATTCTCATCATTTGAGATTTTTTAGATTACAGTGACTTAAAGTGAAGATTAAAGGACTCTGGGTCATAGATATAAATCTAATAGTTGTTCCCTCGTTTATGTAATATTATCTCATACAGCCAGTTGGTTTTGAAAAATTTTTTACCAAGTACACAAAGGTACCAAATTACTCAGCATTTAAATTAAGCCAATTAAGATAAACAATTGATACAGATCGCATTACAATACTTATCCCCTTCTCTGTTTTACAATTAGGTGTATGCCTAATTTCCCCACTAACCTATGAATTCCTTGAAGTCCAAGAACATGCAACTCATTATTAAATTTATGGCACTGGAAAGACAATAGGTGCTCATTAAACATTTGTCGATTGAACGAAGGCACCATAACCAAAGTACAGAATATCTATATATTTTAGAAATTTTCTAATTTTCTAAATCTCTAAAATATGTTCCTACCTTCAAAATAAACACAATTTAAAGTTTTGCCACATAGTCTTGGTCCAGACGTAAAATCTATTGTCTGACAGCACACACACAAAAAAAGCATTATTTACCTTAGTAAAGTCGGTTCCTGTGCATTCAATAAATATATTTCTAGTATTTATTGTTATTTTGGAATGATTTCCTATAATGAATACAGAACAAGAACAACAAAACAGTCAGTTTCAGAAATGTAAGTGCACAACATAGCTCTGTAAAATAGAAACTACATTTTCATTTAGAACACAATATAAACTAACACCTCAAAATAAGGGGATATACAACTTTTATTTTAATCCCCATTGCAAGCTAGAGAATAAATACAAGATAACAAGCTTTACTGAGTGCATTCAGCGTGTCAGGTGCTATACCAGGCACTTCACAGAGACTGTCAGCTCATCCTCACCACAGCCTATGAGAGACTTTTAAGTCATAAGAATCTCATTCAGAGATGAATCATCTTATGACCGTGACTGTGATCACAAGGTATAAGCAGCAAGGCTAAGATTTGGGTCTCGATCTGGCTAACTCCGAAGCCCAGGTTCTTAACCACTGTAACTACTATCGGCCAAGACCTTGAGAAGGCAAAGACTCTCCTTCCCATCGTGAATCAACTAAACCCCCTTCTCACCTCCAGGAAAGCAAATATCTATGTTTGATGTCATTAAACTTTGTAAATACGTCTAAGTTGCCTCATCAAAAAGCCTTCAGAAAGTAGTGAAGAGGGTAAAATTCAGCTTAAAAACTTTGGTTTAAAAAAACAACAGACCAAACAGAATTTGACCTTGAGTTTTTACCCAAGTGAATTACCTGCTAAAACCAAAAGATCAACACCCTTTGGAGGAATATAACAGAATCCAGAGACTGTCATCAGAGAGTATTTATAAACTTATAAATATTTACACATTTATAAATTGTATAAAAATCCAAAGTAAAATGTTGTTGAATAAATAAATGAAAAGAACCATTACAATATAATCTACAAAATATCTGAGATTCTCAGATTAAAAGTTATTTGATTTAATTCAGCTGACTCTATTGAGAATTCTACAGAAATGCTGAGGAATAAGAAGAGACAGCAAAAAAAACCTCTGATGCTTAAGAAATAACTCACCATTGATGATTGGAGGCATTGAAAGGATGACACCATTGCTATCGTAGATAACTGGGTACAGGGGTTTATTTTCAATGATATGTAAATAATGTTTAAGGTGGTTGTCAGTCTGAAAAAAAAGTCAAACAAAATTAGTTTTTTATTTCTATCAATGTAATTAGTTTACATACTTACCTACTATGAAAAGAAGGGGGAAAGTCAGGGGGAAAAAAGCCCCAAATTACAGAAAGTTCTAAGTTTATCAAGATTTTCTAATATAAATTAGTATTTCAACATCTTTATACAGTCTTATCTCCTACTGTGGACAGATGAGAGCACAATTGAGCCATTTTTCAAAAGTGAAAACGGATTTGCACTGCTAAGGCTTAATCATCTCAAATAAAACACACACCATCACAAAACTATTTAGATAAATCAGAAGAGATCACTGGCAAATCAGGCCAAGATGAACAGCTGCTTTTTTCAAAATATGCACTACTTCTATTTGTTACGTGCAATTTAAAGTGACTACTTAATTCATTTTCACTGCTGGAGTCTAAAATGTTAATAATGGGAGGCAGACACTCTGTAATATTGTTTCCCACAAAGAAAACCTAGCTAAATCTTATTGTTCTTTATACTCCACTGAGTTTAATTATAACCAAGTATAAATATTACAATGTGGTGTGGTCTACTTCAGTGGTTCTCAATTCTAGCTGTGCACTGAAATCATCCAAGAGGACAAAAAAAACCCCAAACAACCATAATAATAAACAAAACTATGCCCAGACCCTGCTCTGGATCAAATAATCAGTATGTCTGGGTTGGAGCCCTGACACTGCTATTTTTTTTTAAAGCACTCATTACATTTCTCCTGATATACCAAGACCTGACTTTGAAGGAATTTGATGATTTATGCAGGGCTATTGCATGATATAAAAGAACAATTACCTTGTATATGTTCATTAGTTCACAGGCTGTATACTCCTTTGTCTTATTTAGAGGCTTGAATTTGATATCTGAAGGTCGCTTCGCAGTGTAAGTAAATGGGCCTGACAAAGTGTCCAAATCATGGGTACCAATAGCAACCAACGTTCTTTTCCTAAATGTTGACAGGGAGGGAGAGAGGAAGAGAGAAGGAAAGAGAGAAAAAGAGATTTGTATATTCCAAAGTAGAAATTATAAAAATAATGTAGACTATATATTAAAAAAAATTATTTTTAGACACCTCCCTAAAATTGCCTGTGGCTATATGGCAACTTTAGAGGAGTATATCCTTATACTCCTCTCCCAGCCATTACAAGTAATGAGAAATAAAGCTACTAAAAACACATTATTTCAGTATCTGAAGTAAATTCCTTGCCACTATGCTTTCCCAAAACTGTTAACTAGGACATTTTCAAAGTCAAAATTCCCTCTACCTTCTTTCAACCTTATTTCCTCTTAGTGTCCTCAAGTGAATATAAATGTTTTATTAAAATAAACTGCCAAATTGCTTTAGTTTTTGGCTTTTCCGTATTTTCCTAAAGTTTCTGTCACATAGCTGTATTATTTTAACAATGGAGAAATTTTAATTTTAAGAACTGTGAATTACATTTAAAGTTTAATGTATAAAGAAAATTCAAAAGCTATTAATTTCATTTGTTCTGCAGTTTATCTACAAAGGATTTAAGGTAATTTTAGAAACTTACAGTAAGTTACAAATTAGGAGAGAAAGAAATAGAAGTAGAGATATAAAACAGAGCCAGGAATGATGTTAATACTAAATTAGAAATCTAAAGGCCCACAGTCTTATCACAAAGAGTCACAAATTTGGCTCTAAGCTTTCGAATAGACAATTCAAAATGACAAACTTGGTCAGATTTGATGGTGTGTCTAAGATTTCTTAAAATTTTAAGATATGTGTGCATATTTTTTATATAAATATGCACCCATATTTATATATTTATGCAGAACCACACAGACATACCAAACAAATAAAATGCATTAATAACTAAAGATGTTATTAAAATCCACGTTATATGAACTATGAAAGTTTTTAAAATTTGTAAGAAACCAGTTTAGGTCAATCTCTAAGACCGATGACTAAAACTTGAATAAATATGGTTGAACTGAAGAGTACTGTTGCCAAGCAGAAAGGAAGTGGTCCTTTACTCGACTTATGTGCTTATGGAAGATAATCACCTCAGAACTACCACAGGTTGAAATAGATATGGTTTGATAAGTTTAGATAAATTAACAATTGACAAATCCATGGGTAAGAAAGCCTGTGCTTACTGAGATATCGATATTGGTCCCTTAATCCTAAAATAGGATCTCAAGACGTCCCTAAATTTCAACTTCAAATCAATCATAAAAAAATAAATTTCAGATGAATCAAAAAGCTACACATTTTGAAAAATAAAAGACAAATATACATACACACACAAAAAAAACCCCATAAAAATTAATCAAAGAAAATATAGGAGAATAATGCTTAAAACTGTGGAACAGGATACCCCTTCTTAAGTCAGACACAAAATATAAAATTCATATAGGAAGATTGATAAATGACTATACCCAAATTGAAAATCTTATATATCCAAAAGACCCCCAAAGTCAAAAGACACACTAATAGAGGTTTACAACATGCATATAGAAAACAGATTACTATCCCAAATATATATAGCTATGAAAACCAAAAATAATTAGAAATCAAGATTTTACCTATCATACTGGCAAAAATTTTAAAGTATTGCTATGAAAAAGCAGCAGGTAGAAGCTGAAAGGACTAGCAGAAAATTCAGGGGCTGCCAATTGCAGAGGTCTCGTCTAGCCAAATGTTTCGAGTCTGAGTCTAGCTAAATATTTTGGAGTCTTTGCCTGCAAGAACAAAACCACTCCTCAGAGAAACAGAACAAAATCAAGAGTATCTTCCATCACATAATATTCTATATGTAATCAAAAAGCAGTGGACATGCGAAGAAACAGGGAGCTGTGACTCATATAGACTCCAAACAAAACTTGTCTACACACAAATAAAATAAAATCAATGCTACGATAGCTTTCAAATCACCGGATTCAAAGCTGCTAGTACAAAAACTGTTCAAGAATTACGGGCAGGGGGATCAAATATATGGTGATGGAAGGAGAACTGACTCTGGGTGGTGAACACACAATGGGATTTATAGTTGATGTAATACAGAATTGTGCACCTGAAATTATGTAATTTCATTAACAATTGTCACCCCAATAAATAAATTTAAAAAAAAAAAAAGAATTACGGGCAAAATATACACATAACGAAGAAATGAGAAAATAGCAGCGGAAACTTTAAAAAGGGAACCAAATGTATTCTAGAGATGAAAAGGAAAATAACTGAAGCAAAAAACTGGACACTTCTAGCCACGATGGAAAAACAGAGACTAGATTTACTCTCTTGCCTGAAACAACCATAAAAGGGGCAAAACATATGAAAGAATAGTTTTCATGGCTGGCACTAGACACCAGGCAATGAAGGGCAGCCATTCCTGATAGACCGGAAACAGCTGAGGTGAGCCCCACGATTTCCCCAGCTTATTGCCTGGAGCGGTTTCCAAACTGCAGGGCAGGAAAGGGGAACCCAATTAGAGCCCAGAGGACTCCCCAGCTTGAAGAGACATAGCTAAGTGTCTAGGGAGACCAAGGTGGCTGGAGTTCAATGGACAGAGTATTGGAGAGGAGACAGCTACAGAGAGAGCGAGCTCTGGAGATCTGCAGAGGACCCTCCTCAAGTATTCAGCCAAGTACTGATCAGCTCCTGCATGTGAAGAAATGATCCCAGGCCACGGGGAAGAACCATCCAAGGTAATTCGGGGAAACAGGCCTCATACAAATAGAAAACCTCACTATTGATGTGGAATGGGTAAAAGAGGCAGGAAGGTCTTGCCTCAGTAGTAGCAACTAATTAGCCCTACGCAGATCACTGCTTAATCAATGAAAAACATAAACAGAGGAAAAGAAAGCAGAGAAGTCAATGAAACCAATAGCTGGTTCTTTGAGATCAATGCAATGGATAAACCTTAGCCACACTGATCAAGAGAAAAAAGACACAGAATGAAAAAGGTACTATCACCACAGATACTACAGATATTAAAAGGATAATAAGAGAATATTACAAACAACTTTAAGCCAATATATTTGATAACTCAGACTAAAATGAATACATTCCTTGAAAACTACAAATTTCCAAAGCTCACTCAAGAGGTTAATCAGGATTTACTGACAAGTACTCTGGCGTACCAGAGTATTAAGGATGTGATTTATTCCTCCCCTGCGTAAAAGCTCCTGATTTCCAAATGCAGCAAATAAAACAGAGCTTAAAGTTGAATTAAGTGAGGAAATGCCTTCTGATTTAGATAATAGATTCTTCAAAGAAAGCATGTCCGGCATAGATAATCTGGCTCAACCATTTACTAGCTATACCTATCCTTGTCAGAAATCTTATAACTTGTTGTTTATTTTGAAATAATATTTAAATTCTTATTGTTTTGCTTAATGATGACATATTAGCAAGCTAACAAGTAGACTCGCTATGAAATGTCAATTGAAATCAGAAGAAGAAAATTTCTTCTACCACATGAGCAAAGATGTTTCAGGAAAAAGACGTCAGTGAGCTTAACTACAGGTGTGATTTTTATTTTTAAGTGTTTTTCACCCCGTAAGAAAACACGCAGTGTCCCCCTCAACCCTGTCCCTAGCCCATCACTTACACACAAGTCTCTTCCAGTCTCCCTGGTTTACCAAAATGCAATTACTAAAAAATAAAAATTCCTTTTCTATTCGTATTCAAGACATACACATATATAACTATTAATCATATCTTTTAATCAGAATGAGATAACTTGTTGATATATTTCAAGACCAACACACAAATACCTGATATGTTAGCTAAAGCCTGATGTTCCTTAGCATCAGTAAATAGGATTGTTGAAATACTAAAATTAGTTCAAGGACTCCTACTGTTACCTTCCTTGACCTTTAAGTGCTCACGAATTATTTAGGTTTGAAGATCACTGCACTAAAAAGACTCGGAATGGGGCATGATGTATATAGTAAGGTCAGAGATACTAAGAAAATGCAGTCATTTAAAACTCTCAAGTTTTATCTGTCAATTTATAATGATACTCACTCAAAAACTCAGTTAACGCCAAAAAAAGTTCCACTTTAAAATGACAGATCATTTCAAATTACCATGGTTTAATATGTAGTAGTCTAATCCACTACTAATGATTTGAATCAGAAAACAAAAAATAAAACCAGGGAAATCTCTAGGACTTGATACTTCTTCTCTATATAGTAATTAAAATATATCTCTTGTTTCTCCAGGCACACACTGTTTATCAGCAGTAACAAAGTGCTGTCTGGTAAAGGAAACTTAAACTCTTGTGACTCTTACATAGTATTACTTAAGAAATGCTTTGAAAAAATCTGCATATAAAAAATAAAGGAAAAAGGGAGGAAAATATGAGGAAAAGGAGAAAGGGAGAGAGAGAGAGAGAGAAAGAGAGAGAGTGGCGAAAGGGATAGGGATGAAGGGAGAGAAGGGAAGGTAAGTAAGGAGAAAAGAAGATGCAATCGCAAACCTGCAAATGTTCTGATGTAATTTCTCTTGAAGTTCAATGAAGCTGTCATATCGATCTTTAGTAAACTTTATATTTCGGAGAACTGCTGCTACAGCATAAGGGCGTATTTTAGCTGTCTGAAATTCATCATATCATTAGAAATGGTAAATACTAAAGCTCTTCTTTGTAATAACATCTTGTAATATTAGGCTGAGGCAAAAGTAACTATGATTTTTGCAATTGTTTTTAACCTTTTAAACCATAATTACTTTTGCACCAACCTAATAGAAAGCTGCACTCTTGACATTGTCACACATTCTCATCCTAACAAGTATATATTCATTCGTTCAACCAATAAGCAATGGTGATGAGAGAAAATCACTGTCCTCATGGAATTTACATTTCAGCAAGATTTCTGAAAATTTGTGAAATAACTGAGAAAAAAATTAACCTTTAAGTAGTTTGCTGATCGTTGACATTTTTTAACCAAAATAACCTCCCCCCATAGCTTTCTTTTTAAGTTTATTAATATACCACAATTTAAACAATTATATCTCAAATGTACTTTACATAAACACTTGGATGTTACTTTCCAAAATTATTCATGGAAAACAGATGCTTTGTTCCTTTTCATTTCTTGTAAAAACAAACTGACAATTTGTAAGAGCTAGAGGTTAAATATACAGACATTTTAACAAATGATCAAACAAATTACATTTGGCAAAAGGGTCAGCTTTGTTCTTTTTCCTCCCCTTCTTATAGACATTTACACAAAAGAGATTTGTTTTCAAAAGGAAAATAAAATTGTATCCTTACCGCGTCTGTGATGATCAATTTCTGCATTTCTCCATTAGGCGTCACTCGTTTAAACACTGGAGGCTTTATCCTGAAACAATATTGAAACAAACTTTCTCATTATTAATCAAAACATTTAATAAATTAATTATATTCTCTTCTGTGTAAGGAAAAGTAAACAAAATGAACAATCAGTTGAAGTTACAACAAATCAAATTTGAACTGAGTTTTAAAAAAAAGCAAAAATTAACTTTCTATTATGTTTCCCCGAAAATGAGACCTAGCTGAACCATCAGCTCTAATGCGTCTTTTGGAGAAAAATTAATATAAGACCCAGTCCTATATTATATTATGTTATGTTATGTTAATTATATTTATTATATATTATAAGACCCAGTCTTATGTTAAAATAAGACTGGGTCTTATATTAATTTTTTGCTACAAAAGATGCATTAGAGCTGGTGGTCCAGCTAGGTCTTATTTTCGGGGAAACACGGTAACATTTAACATTGCCCCAAAACATTATAGGATGGCTCTGGTAATGAACATCCTATTAGTAGAGGATAGAAAACATTAACTAAACAACTGTATGAGGGGCATTTAAACATCAGCTGAGGGGCTGGATTAAACAACATTTAATATTTATTCCAAGCATGAGATTCTGAAAGCCTAAGAAAAATAGGGCTTATTACAAATATGGATCTGGACCTACTGAATCAGGATATTCAAGGGAAAGGGCTGGTAAGTGGTACATATTAAAGGCACAATTCAGGTAATTCTTAGCAGGAAAAGTTGGACTATTTTAAGTCAGTGCTTCTCAAACTTCAATCAGCTGGGGAATTTGCTTACAATCAACTGGGGAATTTATTAAAGCACAGATTCTGACTCAATAGGTCCTGGGTAGAGGATGAGATTCTGCAGTTCCAGCAAGCTCCCAGGTGGTGCAAATGATGCTGGACCATGGGCCACACTTTGAGCAGCAAAGCTTTTAAGTCACTTTCCTAATTGTCCAATCATAAAAATCAAATGTGCCTGTTAAAAACTGAAATTCTAATCGGATAGGTTTGGGAAATACTCTAAGGGAATGTTCCTGACCCTAAAATTTAAGCATCACATTAGCATGCAAGAAACCAACTTAGTAAAGCCCAAATTTTAACCACCTTAACCAAATGCCCAATTACCATCCTTTCACCAACACCCGTCACTCACCATCGTTTCAGAATATCGCCCATCAGCCAGAAGCTCTTACTCTTTTGCAACTGACCAGATAATGTACGAGTATAAGTAATCAGAACCAAAATAATTATTTTTGATAGGTGTTGTTTCACCTCTTATTCACGTTAATATGTTACTTTCTATATTTATTACATGGAGGGTTGGTAGCTGACTTTAAGATCTTCATGATAAATGAAGAGATTGAAACTCGAGAGGCCAATTAACTTGCCCAAGATCATACAACCATCGTAAGATCTTCAGTTTTCCAGTTAGAAAGCTCCACGCAAGCTTCCTTAGACTTCTTAAGAAAAAAGCATATAAAGTTTTGTCACCTCCACTTTTCCTCCCAACCTTTATAACAAATCCAGTGAACCACCTATTCCAATTGGATTGCTGAGGGAACTCCCATGAACCCACTAAAGAATTTTTTAAAAAGTCATAAAATCACTGACCACTCCAGTTTTAAAATATGCTCCCAAAACAAAAGGCCATGCATGACTCAATATGCAGACAACGTGCTAAAGGGCCACAATCTACATGGGCCTCGCCCTCCAATCGTCCATCCATGCAAACCTAGAGCTGTGTACCTGTCCAACAAGGCTTCTTTTCTAGAAACTTAAACAGAGTTGCTGATAATGACGGGAAAAGAAAAGGAATCCAATGTGGCAAATTATTTAATGACTATATCCCCTTACCTTTCCTTAAAGACTTGAAGTCCTCGAACCAGGCCTTCCAGGCACAGGAGATCATATCTATTGGCGGGGACGTCAATTTTGTAAAGAACAATATCAGAGGCCCCCTCTGCCTTTTCATTCCCTCGTTCCTTACTTATAATTTCCTTCTCGGAAGTCTAAAACAAGGACAAAAAAATAAAATGAAACTCAGTAAATCTAAGTTCTTTTGAAAAAGCAGTCAGCCCAATAAAGCAGAAACTATATTATACATGTTTTTTTCTGTGATAAAATATGGGTTTATTATATCTGCAACAATAATAATATAAAAATGACTGTTACTGAGTTCAGACGTCTAGCATCCTCCTTCATTCCAAACAACACAAATCCATCTAAAGCAAGGCTCAGCAAACGATGGCCTGTGGCCACATCCTACCTGCCATCTGTTTTTGTAAATACAGTTTTATTGGAACGTTGCCAGGCCCATTTATTTACTCTCTGGCCCTTTAAGGAAGTTTGCCCGCCCTCATCTAAACTAAAAATGCAAACACCACCAAGAACATAGGACAACAATAAAAACAAAAGTGTCACCGAGGCCAAGTAAATATGATTCATCAAATAAAAACTTTAAATTTCTGATAAGGTAGTAACTCTAAAAGCCACATCCTATGGACAGCCAAGCCTGGAAGCAACATGAGAATGAGAATAATCATACAAAAACAAAAGCGTTTGAAGAGCTCATCAGCTGTGGTGTAAATTAGAAGGGATTATGGGTACAAGTGGAAGCAATCTAGTGACAGTAAAGGTGTGGAGCAGCAAGAATGAAGGGAGAAGAAATACCACTAGAATAATTTCAACGCAAAAAACTTCCAGTCTCTCAATCACCACATTACAGCAGAGAATGAGAACAGATTTTCTTAAAGATAACCACTGACAAGAAGTTCTGTTCCCTCTGTTTCCCACAGCAGGGAAATATACATACATTTAAAATTTTTTCAATCAAAATCCTCAAGATTTATATTCCCACTGTTAATGTCACCCATTAATTATCTGGAAACCCCACATAAGCAAAACTCCCCCTATTTCTATCTCCAACAACCTGCTAAAATAACTGACGGATTCCTATCAAAATATGTCATGATTTTTGTTTTACATGATGCCCTCCCACTGCCACAATATGAGCAGTTCAAATTATTGCCCCCAAAAGAATGAAAGCCCACATTTGCACAGCACACAAAGGAATTCACTTTTGGTCAATGAGCTAGAGGTTAAGTCACACTTCACTCTGCGCCCAAGTCACACATGAGGTACCACAGAGGTCCATGCCATCCTGGGACTGTGCAAGGCTGTGCTGGGCTCCACAAAACATCCTGCACTGGGCATTTCAAACTTAGGGGGCATATTTTCTAAATGACAGAAGATGAAAAAAGAAAAGAAAAAAAATGAAAGAAGAGGAAGCGGGAACAGGAGGGAAGAAAAGAGATGGGGAAATGAGAGAGTGTCAAGAGAAGAGGCAAGAGGAGGAGGAAGGATACTTAGAATTTATTTAAATGGAGTTCATTCAAATGGCTGGTTTTTAGTGAAGAAAGATGAGTCACCTCAGAGGGGATGCTGGATTTCAGGAGGGGGGAAAATGTGGTCACCAGAGAAATGAAGGCATCTGAATAGAAAATGGCCTAACTCCTTTGTAAAAAAAGACATTGCAGCTTAAATCTTTCATTTTCAGCATCTCAATTGCAATGACCATATGTGAAGAATGGGTTTGTCAGTACTAACAAGACTCTTATGGAAATCAAAGATCACAGAAATTTCAGAGCCAGAAGGGATCTGTGGGGATCATATAATCCAAGCTCCTAATTTCAGATGAAAAGGAGACAAAGAGAGGTTAAGTAACTATCCAAGCTAGTGAATGTGGGAGCTCCAACTAATACTCAAATTTTCTGATACCAAGTATAATACTCGTAGATATCACATTGCCTCAAACATAATTTTCAGGTCTAATAAAATTATTAATAACAACTTAATGTAAACTACAGATATCTCAGTCAAGTTGTCAAGCATACAGATGCTCATTAATATTAAAAAGAAACTTCCTGTAATATTAGTAAGGCGGCAGGAGAAACAAGGCAAGACAATGTACATTTTTGTCAGCCTGAAGATTTTTTAACCTTATAGTTATAAAACACTGACTAGATAAAGAAGATAAAAGGTTTAAGAAAAAAAAATACCAATTACCAGAGAAACATTAAATTATCTTTTTAGTTTTAAGTACCAGTGTCTTTAATACATAACCATTATTAGTTAATTTATTTTGCAAATTAATTTATTTTGCAAATAAAGCCATTTTTTAATATTTTAATCATTATGCAATCAAAAGACTAGGAAAATGCTTCATAATCATTTTTAGAAGCAATTCTTCAAAAATGGGATGTCAGTTTACAAGATCAATGTACTCGTATACAGTAATGAATTAGGAATAAATTAACGCTGGTTAAATAAGCATGGAGGAAGGTGGGGCTGGGGGCACAGGAAGTAAAGGAGGGGGAGCCAGAGGCCAAGGAGACAGCAACTCACTCTGGCTAACGCAACATTTCCCCTGCTTCCCAGGCCCCTTTCCATATGGTTAATCTGCAATAAGGCACCTCTCTGCAGGGAGCTCACTTTGATTCTTGAGATACCTGAGATGGTCTACCCATCCCCACAGCACTAGCCTGATAACTTGAAGTGACTGCACACAGAATAAAGCATGACCACCTTTTTAGGTTTTAAGCAAAGCAAGAGACACTCTCAAAACCAGAGCTTAGCCCCTTACCACAGAGAACACCGACATCACCATGGCCCACAAGTGTTTCATCTTATTCCACCATAACGTAACAAAGACAAGCGATAGTAAAACTCTGAAAAATTGTGCTTATATAGAGAACATTTGAAAAATAAATATATGATACATACGATTTCATCAAGTTCCAGGCCAAATTCAAAACACAGTTCATCAAATTCTTCGTCAGCTAGAAAAAAAAAAGATTGCTAATTTTAATCTGATCAGCACAAATGAAATGAGTATATATGAGGTGTGATCAAGAAATACAGTAAATGTTTAAGTAAAACAATTTATTACAGTCAAAGACACATTGCCATTAACCCTCTTCAAAATACTCCTCCTTGCTTCGAACACACTTACCCCATTGTTCTTGCCACTTTCAGAGGCAGTTCTGGAAGTCTTCTATCATCATTGTCTTTAGCTGTGCTGTTGTGGCTGCCTTGATGTCCTGAATCAATTCAAAATGTTTACCTTTCATGGTCATTTTGACTTTGGGGAAGAGCCAGAAGTCACACGGTGCCAGACCCAGTGAATAAGGTGAATGAGGATACACCATAATGTTTTTATTTGACAGAAATTGCCATACCAGAAGTGATGTGTGACATGGGGCCTTTCCGATGGGATCACAAAATACAGCGGATACTGCTGCCGAGTGCCATCCAATGGAAAGGCAGGGATCGTTAATACGGGAAGTGGTGCATCGACCCTTAGTAACAACGCGTGACAAGTTTCAACTTGTTCGGTGCAGTCTGTTGAGTGTGAGCTACAGTTGAGAGAAGATGTGTTTTAAAGTGTGCAGTAAATCATACACCGTCATGACAATGCTCTGTGTCACACATCGCTTCTGGTATACGGCAATTTACGGTGTGTCCTCATCCACCTTATCCACAGGATCAGACACTGTGTGACTTCTGGCTCTTCTTCCCCAAAGACAAAATGATTCAGGACAGCGAGGCAGCCACGACAGCACAGCTAAAGATACTCACGAAAGAGGATTTCCTGAACTGCTTCAGAAAGTGGCAAGAACAAAGGGATAAGTGTGTTCAAAGCAAGAAGTATTTTGAGGGGGGTTAATGGCAATGTATCTTTTACTATAATAAATGTTTCTTTATTTAAACATTCACCATATTGTTTGATCACACTTTGTAAGTTGCATTTTCTTATTAATTCCCTTATACCAAGCATACTAAATATCAGCCATCAGGTATCACCATTTAAAAACAAAACAAAAAAAGCATGAACAAAAAAAAATTATAAATAAGAAAATGCACACAAAACTATCAAAGGACTGATTCATCTAATATCAACTACAGAATTAGTTTACCAGCACTGGGAAATTTACATTTACTTATAAGAAAAACATTAAGTAGGGATTGAATATCAAGTAAGCTCCAAATCACAGATCCAACACAATGGAATAATGTCATATAAATCCTATCGTGCAAGATTCTCTGAGGCAGCCTGCCAGCTGGCTTTGGAGCCAGGGCAATCAAATTCTGACTATCCCACTTACTAGTTCTGAGAGTTTGGCACCTTATGTAAACTTTCTAATTCCTATGCCTCATCCATAAAGTGGATCAAAATGCCTCATTCATAAAGTAGAAGTTTACAGCCATTTATTTATAGCACAAAACTGTTGGAAAGATTTAAATGAGTTCATGCAGCTAATGGGCCTGGCACAGTCGCCTGAATGAAACGTAGTAGGTCTGCAATAATTAATGGTTCTCTTCTTTATTTTTAAATTACATTCTACTTTGCTTTGCTACCTGATACAACATTTTCAGGGTTTTCTCATTACCAAAAGTTGGACACAAACCATCATTACCAATATATCCTAGTGAAAAGCTTATCTTACGATTCCCAATTCCCATAAGATGAAATGTAATTTGCAACATGGATGAATCGAGATTACCATGCTAAGCAAAATAAGTCAGACAGAAAAAGTTGAGAACCATATGATTTCACTCATATGTGGGATATAAAACTGAAAGCAACAAACAAACAAGACAAACAAAAAACAGACACAGACAACGGTTTAGTGGTTACCAGAAGGTAATGGAGGATTGGGGTGGTAGAGGTTAATAAAGGGGGTCAAATACATGGTGATGGAAGGAGAACTGACGTTGGGTGGTGAGCACACAATGCAACATACAGATGATGTACTATAAAATTGTACACTTGAAACCTTTATAATTTTACTAACCAATGTCACCCCAATACATTTAGTAAAAATTTAAAAAATGAAGAAAAATTCCTGATCCTGACATTGAACTTCAATTAAATTCAACAAACATTTATTGAGCACCCACCATATGCTAGCACTGCACTATGTGTGAGGACTGCAGAGATAAACAAAACACAAGTCCTGTGTTAACGCCTTCCTAAAGTAGTGAAACCACCAGCTGTGTAAATCTAGTGATGCTAAGTGCAAGGTACAGAGATGGCGCAATGTAAGCAAAGAGCTCCACTTCGGGTCAGCTAGGTCTTCACAGAAAGGATGAGTGCATTAGGCAGAGATTATGGGTGAGTCAACAGCATGGCACATTTGGAAAGTTCCATATGGACGAAACATTAAAATTCATGTCAGGAAGAGATACCATGGAACAAGTAGAAGTCAACGCATGACAAGCCAAGGGATTTGCCCTTTCCTGCCTGCAGACAATGGGGAAGTTACACTGAGTAATGTTCAGCGGAGCAAAAGCATGAGCTGCATTTTAAAGAATGATGGCAGAGTAGATAAATGTCTAATCACTATGCTGTATACCTGAAACTAATATTGGATGTCAACTGTAATTGAAAAGAAAAAAAAAAGAATAGTGGCACGGTGGTGCATGGATGGGGGCAGGAGAGCTACTCCAACAGTACAGGTGAGACGACGAGGTTTCAATTAAAGCAGCAGCAATGAATATGAGAAGGAAGAGTGTGAGCAACGTTAGCGGTAAAATCCCTAAGACTCAGTGAGGGAATGGGAGTTGGGAACACTGAGTAAGGAGTCGAGATGACACCTTGGTCTCTGGTGGGGGGTACCATTAACGGGGGCAGGGAATACAGAGGTCCCCAGTGATCCCTGCCTCCTGGCATTCATACTCTTGTGTGAACTGAGGTCTGAAGCAAGCCCATGAGTGAGCTGAGGAGCATATTCACCAGCCCAGCCAAACCTTGAGCTGACTGCAGGCCCAGCTGACAGTTTGACTACCTAAGTGGTGACAGACCCAGAGCCAGAACCAGCCAGCTAAATCCCTCCTGACTCCTATCTCTCAAAAAGTATGTGAAATAATAAAGGCTTGTTGTTTTACACTCCTTAGTACTGGGGTAATTTGCTGTGTAGCAGTAGATAATACAGACTTTAGTCCCTGGAGTGCTGCAGTAGCAGAACCTGGGGAAACATGGGAATGGCTTTAGATTCAGGAGGTGAGCTTTGAGAGTGTAAATGAAAACCGAGAGTGCCTTGAAAAAGCCTCACAGTCTTTGAAAAGGATAAAGGTGAAGATATGGAAGAAAGTGAGGTGGTGTTATTGGAAACTTGACAGAAGGGGAATCCTTTTTATGTAAGGCAGAGAGTTTAGCAATTCTGTTGTCGACAATTTTGTGGACTATAGAAAATGTACCTAACCAACCGGGTAATGTAACGAAGGTTTCCAATCAATGCTGAAAGTGTCGCCTGGTTTTTCACTTGCTGCTTAGAATGTGAGAGAAGAGATAAACTGAAGGAAAGATGTCTAAACAAAAAGAAACCAGGACTTGATGGCTGTAAAAATTCTCAGCCTCGCCAGATGTAAAACAATGCTAAAATTAAGAAATTACTTCTGAGCAAAGAGCAAACCCAGAGCACTACCAGGAAAACATGGTCCAAAGGTGAAATCAAAGATATGACTGTAAAATCTGAAGACTCAGAAAGATCAAAGGTACTATTCACTCAGAAAAGTAAAGGGTGTGTGCCTCAAAATTCACTGTCACGCTGAGCTTAACAAAGGGCATGGTATCAAAAGCCCAAGGTACAGAGATTTGTGGGTGGTGTGGCTTTTGACTAATGAAATGGAAGCCAGTAAAATTCACCACAGACCCACGAAGTTTTCTAAAAGAAATACATATACAGAAACACTGTGAGCTTGAGCTGAAAGGGACAGGAAAAGGACAAAATGACGTCTCTGAACCCCCAAAATTCTAGTTGCTGGCCGCAGACTGAGAAAACTAATCAGCTGTAAAGCACCTGTTTTCTTTCAGCTAAATAAATAAGTAAATAAAAAAGGATCACTCAGAGGGTGGAACCAAGAGCCCGCTCGGGCCAAAAGCCCTAGAGAATGATCCTAGGCCTTGAGACCGACGTGAGAACACCCAGCATCTGCCAGCTTGACTGCAGAACTGCCACAGACCAGTGACTCTTTCTGTCTCCCATTTCTCCTGCTCTGAAATGTCTATAGTAGTTATTCTATGCCTGTCCCCCACTGTATGTCAGGTGTGGGTGGGGCAGATAGCCTGTCTCTTTAGCCTCTAGGCCAACAGTAACTGTATGCAAGCAGCTGTGCTTAAGGAACCACACTGGAAGAGCCTCATCCACACCTGGCCCTGATTTAGATGAGATTCTGGATTGTGAGCTGCTGCTATGATAGGATGACACTTCTGGGGACCTTAGGAGAGCGAGAGCGTATTTTCGGTATCAGAGGAATGTGAATCATTGGGGACCAGAGGGCAGACTGTAGCAGTTAGCCTCCAAGAATACCCACCTCCTGTTCACACCCTGTGTAGTACCCTCCACATTGTGCCAGAATTGGTCTCTATCTCCTAGAGAATATGGCAAGGGATGGTATTTCGTTTCTGAGATGTCACTGAATACTGTGGCTTCCCTTTTGAGCATTCTCTCAATTATCTGTTATCTCGGACCTCTCACTCTGGCACAAACAAGCTAAGTTGCAAGCAGTCCTACGGAAAGGTCAATATGGGAGACACTGAAGTCTCTGACCAAAAATCAGCAAGGAACTAAGTGAGGCCCGCTCGCTGTGGGGACAGAGCCAGGAGTGCAGTTTCCAGGCTCTCGGCCTCACATGGAAGGGTGCTGGCTAGGGTAGTAAATGGCCATCAACTAACTGGATGGCCATCAGCTGTAACCAGTGAGCCATTGGCCACTGATATAACTGCCGTGGCTATGCTAGCAGAGAATGGTGCCTGGCAAGCAGGGATTGCAGTTAGCAGGGCGGATTGTGGATTGCAGATTGTGAATTGCAGAGGCGGATTGCAGTTAGCAAGTGAGGTTGGTTGGCAGAGAAGTGGACGGAGGGTTGCAGATCGTGTGGCTCCTGCTTCCTGTGTCTCCAACCCAACTGCCAGCGAGACTATAGTGGTATGACTCCCCCATCTATGGCTCCGTGGGTGTTCCTTTTTGGCCTCACCAGGTCCTGCGTTCTTATGTGGGGAGTGGGACCAGAGACCCTGCATGACACCCCGCGTGACACCCGCCAAAAACCACTTGAGTGAACTTTGAATTAGATTCTCTAGCCCATTAGGCCTCGAGCCGACTATAGACCTGGTACCTGGTCTCTTACAGTACCTCTCTCTCTTACAGTAACCTGGTGAGAGATCCAGGGTCAGAACCACCCAGCTAAGCTTCCAATCCTTGAACCTCAGAAATCATAGTTAACAAATTGTTGTTTTAAGCTGCTAAGTTTGGGCATATGTTATTTATTACTTATGCAGCAATAAATAACTAAATGGTTATTGACCAAATTGTACTGAATGATTAAAATACGCTTGCCAAACATGCTTTTCCAATTTTGACCTCAACCAAATTAACAATTAAAAGGTATCAAGAGAAAACACATGAAATATAAACTAATGATGAGTATTATTTCTGACCTGTCTGAAGTACATCTCAATAACATCAATCTTTCTGACTGAAATTTTAACGAGTCAGCAGCTGTCAGATATTTGTGGAAAATCAAACCAACCTGATTTCTCTCAATATGAGAAAAAGAGAGCAGGAAGGTAGAGAATGTATTAAAACATCAGATGACTGTAAATAGGTTATGAATCTCACCATTTTTTAAAACCTGGATTATTTCTTACTTTCCCAGATAGGAACTGATCAGTGTATTTGGCAGATATCACCTTGTGCAGTTCAGGTAAATCATACAGCATTAGTGAGAATACTATTTAGAAGGATGAGTAAGAAATGTAAACAAGCATATTATAAAATAAAAAGTGTAGAGAATTAGAGCTGGGTTCAGATGGCAAGAGTATTGCCTCTATTTTCAAGGGCTTATGGTAGAACTCATCAGGAAGTAACACTTCAAGAATACATAGTA
Source organism: Rhinolophus hipposideros (assembly GCF_964194185.1). NCBI lineage: Eukaryota > Metazoa > Chordata > Mammalia > Chiroptera > Rhinolophidae > Rhinolophus > Rhinolophus hipposideros. The sequence continues at coordinate 88,044,615 of NC_138052.1, forward strand.
CCTCAGAGTGGAACTTTAGAATCATCTTTAAAAGCTAACTTTCACAGTCGTATCGTAGTCTCCAAAGCAGTATCTGTTAAAACGACTAGGGCTTTGTTACCATATTGAGCTCTAACACCAAAGATAACTCACAAATCAATGACTACAGCCTTTATACAAGCTGATAATTATGGGGCGGACAGATGTCATCTCAACTGCTACATCTATATGGCAACTGATAACTGTACTTAATGTTTCCCCTTGTAAAATGGTAGAACTGAAGAAGAGATGAAATGTAGCATGAAGACTAAGCCCACCGAATACACTCCTACTCATTCAGGTCTCAGTCCAACTGTTACCACCCTGTCTAATGTTATTCTCGGCACAATGTCTCTTCTGTTTCCCGCATAGCATTTAACACTATCCGAAATTACGTTACGTATGTGCTAATAATTACTGTTTACCTCCCTCATCAAGAGTGTGATGGTGGACCTTACGTGTCCTGTGCACCGCTGTATTCCCCAAGCGCTTAGAACAGTGCCTGGCATACAAACAGGCGCTCAGTACACATTAACAAAACAGAATACTGTCCCCCACCTCCTGCTCGATCTTCTCCCACCCCTTCCTAAATGGAGTTCACATATTGCTCTTATTGCACTCAACCAGTTACACCTGGGATGCAATTCCGTCCCCTGGCACCAGGCACGCAGTAAGCACTCCACGCGCGACCGCTGAATGAATGGCGAGCCAGGTGCGTGCGTGTGATGCAGACAGCTGCGGCGAGAGGGGTCCCTAAGGCCACATCCACCCAGCTCGGCCGCTCCCGCCGTCAGCAACCCCCCTCCCGACGACCGCCCGAGGCCAAGGCGACATGAACGTTGTCGCGATGCCCGTTTTTCAGTGTGTGTGGGGGGGACCCCGTCTCCGAGGAGAGCCACAGTGCCCAGGTCACGGGGCCGGCACTCACTGTAAGTCCGGCCCAGGGCTTGGAACAGCGCATCGCGCTTCACGCTGACAGTCGGCATGGCGAGAAGGGACAGCTGCGCATGCCCAGAGAGCGAGCCCGGGCTCGGCGACAGAGGTAGGGAGGACCGGGCCCCCCCACCGTGCGGGCTGTCTTGCATATTGGCAGTCTGCTTTCCACAGCTTCTACTTTCGTTTTCATCTGAAGGCAAGTAAATCGCCACTATTAAGCTCGGTAGATACAGATGCGTTGCATGAATAACCTACAGGTTCGGAAAGGAGAAATAATTGGATAGACTATGCGAGGATTTGATGGGCAGTAAAATGGACAGACTGTGAAGGCCCTCAAGCCACCAACGCACTACGGACGGATGACGCCCAACTCAGTGGGCAGGGCAAGAGGGGCGGGGGCGCGGGAGGGGGCGGGGCCTCGAGATGCAGAATCGTCGTCTGGAGGTGGCGAGAGCGTGAATGGGCAGGACTTCAGGCATCCGGGAGAGGGGGATGTGCCAGTCCGAGTAGTGGGAGCACGAAAAACTGTTAACAGACCTCAGCTATCACTTCATTCTTACACACAATCTCCCTTGGACATTTCTAAGTGTTATACCTGTGCTTTTTTTTGAACCTTACAGCAGCCCTATAAGGGAAGTTTCAAAAGACGTCTTTTGAGAAGTAGAAACAGAGTCAGTGCTCTCTACTGGCAGATGCTGTGCTCAGTCCTCTGCTGGCATTAGCATGTGTCCTCCGTTAACAACCCTGAATGTAGTAGGCTAGATAAACCTCCCCCCACCAAAAATATTAGGTCCTAATCCCTGGAACCTGTAAATGTTACCTTCAGTGGAAACGGTTTTGGGGGCTTAAAGATTTAAAAATGGTGAGAGTATCCTGGGTTGTTAGAATGGCCCTTAAATGCAATCACAGGTCCTTAGAAGAAGGAGGCAAAGGGAGATTTGATAGCGAAAGAGGGGCAGACATTGTAACCGCGGAGGCAGAGATTGAAGTGATGCAGCCCCAAACCGGAGAATGGCAAGAGCCAACATAAACTGAAGAGGCAAGGAATGATTCTCCCCTAGCCCTCTGGAGAAGGCCTGTAGTGTCTCTAGACACTTGGATTTTGGCCCAGTAAAATTGATTTTGGACTTCTGTTCTCCAGAGCCATGAAAATAAATTCCTTTGTTTGAAGCCACCAAGTTTGTGGTAATATGTTACAGCAGCCATGGGGAATTTATACACCAGGGTAGGTGCCACCATTATCCCCATTTCACAGATGATGAAAGTGAGGCACATGCTATCTGAATCACCCAGCTCTCAAGGCTGAGCTGAGGTCGTTCCGCAAGGGAGGCTTGCCCTTATTTTTTCTACTGTACAATGAGGAAGGGCCTCCAAGGCCATTCCAAAGAGGAGCAGTTGCTGGGTTGGATTTAAGCCTCCATGATTGCCAATCAAGCAGTTTTTCACTATATTAGCTTCCCTCTACAGTGCCTTCCCAGTGCCCAACATAACAGATTGGCAGAGTCTCCAATTAATGGCAAACATCTTCAGTGCCAAATAAAACTCTCTCCCCAAATTGGTCTCTGTTCAATTAATGAATAAAGGACTTTCTGAATTATTACATGCTGACCTGCTCTCCTCTGGGCACTCCAAAGTGTTCTGTGGCCTCTGAACCTCCGTTTCCTTATCTATAAAGTAGGGATAATAATACACACCTTAGAGAATTGTTGTAAGGATTAGAAATAATACTCATAAATGACTAGTCTAGTTCTTATGTCATAGGTCCTGGAAACTGGGCTGCTATAATTGCTATCTATTCTCCTATTCAGTGTCCTGACTATTCTTGAACCAGATATTCTGAGACCACCCAGGGACATTCTGTTCTCACCTCCCACTTACCCCAACTCATTGGTCCTGCTTTGTGCCTTTGTGCGTGCGCGCACACACACACATCTTCTGTACCTTCTCTATAACTAGCTAAACTGTTAGAAGATTCTAATGGAAAAGGAAAAACTAGGCCACAAGTGCTCATCACAAATGGCATCAGCTGACCGATAGGAAAGATACTTGGAAACGGTGAGATAGGGTATCATAAAATGTAGGTAGGTGCTTCTCTCATCTAATTTTAGGCCAGCCTGAGAGCAAGAATGAGATGGCAGCATTTTTCTAGAAATGAAAGATGAGCTGGCTAATAAACATTAAAAAAATTCTCCAGTCATTAGAAATTAAGGAGGTGCAAATTAAAATTATAGTGAAATATGTTTTCATAGCCACCAGACTGATCAAATGTGAAAGTCTGACAAAACAAGATGTTGGCAAGAAAGTGAAAGTATGAACTGATAACAACCACGTTGGGAAATATGGCCTTTCCTAAGAAATCAGAGCATGTATTTACTACCCAGCAGTTACAGTCCCAGGACTATTCTCCAGGCAAGCCCCTAGTCTAATGTACCGGAAGACCAAATATTAAGACTGTTCGTAGTTATATCATTCATTATAACAAAAAGCAGGAAACACCCCAATGTCCATTAGTACTAGAATTGATAAACCATTGTGGTAAATTCATACAATGCAGCACGTACAGCTGTGAGATGAATAAACTACAGCTGTATGTATAAACTTGGATAAAAAAGTAAATCATGAAAGCATATACACAACATGGTGCCATTCATATAAAACAGACACACAGGCTAACCTAAAGAGGCTATTGTTTAGGCACACATCAATAGATATCACATAAGGAAAGTGGAGGGTAAACACAAAATCTCAGACTGCATAGTTCTGAGTGGGATGGAAAGGATGCAGCCTGGGGAGTTGAGATACCAAAAATATTTCAAAAATATTGGTAATGTTCTATTTTACCTGGTATACCTTCATGGATGTATTGCAAGGAAGTAAAAGTGAAGGTGAAAAACAAGAGATGAAAGTGGCACTCTTTTTTGAGAGAGGTAGACAAATGCTTGACCTATAGCTGAGTAGAATAGGAATACTCAATATTTGACTTCAAGTTATTTTTTTCATAAAGAGCTGTTTTTCAAAGTGTTAGTCTAATTTATAATTATTTTCCTTTATAGAGACTGGGTTTTAGAATATGTTGTAAAAGGTCTTTCACCACCCCAACATTTTTTTTTAATCATGTATATTTCTTAAAGAACTTGAATGGACTCTTTTTTTTTTTTCTTCCCCATTTAAATCTCAGATCTTTCTGAAATTTGCTTTGGTTTTGGAGCAAGTGAATGAACCAGCTTAATTTTGTTTTCAGTGATCCGGTTAGCGCAACACAACTTATTAAACAAGTTTCTTTTGCCCACGAATTTGAAATACCTTCTTTAGCATATATTAAATCTTCATGTATATTTGGGTCTATTGCTGAACTATTCTGTTACCAATACCAAACTATTTTTAATTATTATAGCTTTATCATACATTTTAATATTTGAAAGAGTTAGTGTACCTTCAACAAATTCTTTTTCAAAAATATCCTGACTGTTCTATCATGTTTATTTTTCTAGATGAACGTTAGGATTTTAAGTTCTGAAAAACATTCTTTTGATATTTTTTTAAGAATCAAATGTAATTTATGGGTTAATTTAGTGATCGTTCTATCCAAGAACCACAGCCTCTATGCAAGTTTTTGCACATGCAGGGAGTGACCCACTTTAGAGCCTTTGAACCAGCAGTTCCCTCAGCTAGAATCTCCTACAAGTCTTCTCAGAAAGACCTATGACTATACTATTTATTATGGTTATTAGATATAAATGTCTCTCCCTGTTAAAGCAAAAGTTCCGTAGAGCAGAGACTTCTTGTGTTTTGTTCACTAAAATATGCCAAGAGCCTCAAACGGTGACTTGGCATGGAGCAGACCCTCAATAAATATTTGAAGTTTTCTTTTAATGATAGGTATACTTGGTATATTATCTTTAAAAAAACACATATACTTCAATAGAAAATAAATGGACAAAGGAAAAGAACAACCAATTTGTTAAATACAAACAGAAAACAAACAAAAAATGAGGAGGAAAGGAGAAATGCACATCAAAACAATGAATACAGGGATGTCTTCTCCTGAGATACTGGCAGAGAAAGAAAGAAATGATACCACCTCGTGTTGGCAAAGATTTAGGAAGCTGGCACTCTTAGACACACCTGTCATGAATATAAATAGCAGTTTGACAATATGAATCAAAATTTTAGACATGTATCCCCTTTGAACAAACTGATGGTTGCCAGATGAGAGGGGGATTGGGGAGCTGGGTGAAAAAAGGTGAAGGACTAAGAAGTAAAAATTGGCGGTTACGAAACAGTCATGGAGATGTAAAGTACAGCATAGGGAATATAGTCAATAATATTGTAATAACTATGTATAATACCAGTGGGTACTAGACTTATTGGAGTGATCACTTCATAAGTTGTATAAATGTCTAACCACCATGTTGTACACATAAAACTAATACAATATTAAATGTAAACTGTAATTGAAAAATTTTAAGAAAATTAAATATGTATTCTCTTTGATCCTGAAATCCAACTCTTGGAATTATTCTAAGGAAATAATCAAGGAAGTGTTTTTCTGTTTGTAATATAGAAAATTTGGAAACAACCTAAATGTCCAACAATATGGGGCTTGATTAAATAAAGTCTGATACCTCCATACAATAGAATATTATGCAAATATTAAAAATAATACTCAAGAACTACATTTTTTAACATGGAAAACAGTCCACAATATATTATGTGAAAACAAATTTCTAAACAACTTACTTAAAATGACTGATTTTTTAAAAAACGCATGTATGTATGTGAGTGTGAACAAAAGTAAGACAGCTGGTAAGACATACACCAAAGCATTAACAGTGGCTATGAGGGAACAAAACAACCCAATAATGCGTTGAGTTCCCCTCCTGGCCTTTTCAAACAATGGTAAACAACCCAACTCTTTCACCCACATAGGCTAAAGCCTGTGTAGACCCATACAATCATGATCAGTTTTGCCTGTAAAACATGTAACACATACAAAGTTTCTGAAATGATTGTGCCACTTTCCTGTAATGCTTGTGGGTTGGGTAGCAATTGGGAAAGAGATGTTGTCAGGTCTGAAATTCTTCTTCCATATTTTAGGTCCTAAAAATGCAATACTGTGTCTGATGACATTTTACATGGGAGCAGGCGATAGTTTAAAATGGTACACTGGTGTTATGTGTAGTTCTTTCCTGTCCATAAACAAACATTGTCCACTCTCAGCTTCAGTTTCCTCACCCGTAAAATGGAGTAGGATCTTATCAGGTGGTGGTGAGGATAAAGTAGGTGGAATCAGATGGAAACCTGCAAAGTGCCCTTCAAATATTAGATATTTATACTCAAGGAAACAACCCCAATGATCCAAGACTATAAATTCTCTCTGGTATTAACCTTAGTAGAACTTGGGTTACTGTCTCCAAGAAGATGAAGTAGGGCTGTAAACTCAGGTGATAAATAATACAATTTACTATAACTGGTCTTGTTTTAATTGCTGTGTATCCCAAACTGGTTCTGTTCTGGTTAAAACCTGTTATGCCTCTCCTCTAAATTTCCCAGGACACTCTATTCCCTTTGAAGAGTACCCCAAAACTCTTAAGACATGGCTAAATTTCAGTTATCTTCTTGGGTTTCTATTGATGGATCTGTCTGGAATGAGGAAAGTCTGCTAGACCCATCAAGAATCAAGTTGAATAGCACTGACTTCCTCATTGTCAAACCAATGGACATTTTTAATTGAATCTTTAAAATAAACTTGTTAGACATTTTATATTATTGACGATTCCCTCATTCTTGAAATTCTCCTGTCTTCATTTTCCTGACTCAAAACTCCTGTATTTAGCTCTCTGGATTTTTCTACTATCACTATGTGAGAAGCAATACAATGTAATGTTAAGAGTTCTATAAATTAGTCACAGATTAAAATCCCATATCTACTGCTTACTGAGACCTTGGACCAATTACTAAATACTGATAAGCCTTGGTTCCTCATAAAATGAAGATAATAATAATACCTACTTCGTAGGTAGACCATAGGATGGTTGTGTAAGTTATTATTATTATTTTTTTTTTAAGGTGGGTACAGCTCACAGTGGCCCATGTGGGGATTAAACTGGCAACCTTGGTGTTATTAGCACCATGCTCTAACCAACTGAGCTAACCGGCCACTCCTGGTTGTGTAAGTTTCAAGAGAAGTAGTTCATGTTGAGGTTTGGCACATCATGAACACTTAATATTAACTCTCTCACAGCCTCTTCTACCTCCTATATTACCATTTCCCTACCTCCAATGGGGCACCCTCCAGAGTTATGTCTTTGGTGATCTTCTCAAAATATCTCAGCTCCCACTACCTCCTAAACACAGATGGCTCCCATTCTAATCTCCAAACTTTATCTCTCTTCTTTGCATATTTCTTACCAGCTTCTGAACATCTGCACCTGGATATCAACAGGCTGGCATCTCATACTCAACAAGTCAAAAATTGAACTTTCCCCTTAGTCCTAAAATTGTTCTTTCCCATGTATTCCCTATCCTTTTCAATAATACCATTATCTACAGAGTTACCCAGTCCATAAATACTGACATCGACCTAATTTCTCCTCTTTCATTTCTCTGTCTTAGCTAATTACGATTGAGGAAACTTGGGATCATCTACCCAGCATGCCTTTGCCCCCTTTGCACAGAGCAAACCTTTGAGTCACCATATTAGAGCAAAGGGATCCTGTATCTCGTGCCATTGAATTGGTCCAGGGGTAAACACCTGATCCAAGCTGGATTTTGGTCTTGGTAGCACATGTAACTTAAGTTCCATTTTATTTAAAGGCGGAAGCTCTCATGTATAAGTCCAAAGCCATTGGTGGCCATGTTTCTGACCACACAGAGAACACTAGTCTACAATGAGATGAGATTGATACTGACCCTAAGAGAAAAGTTGGTGGAGAGAGAGCTAGAATCATTTAAATTCCTGGTTGTTCTGAAGACCCAGATGTCCCCTCCTCTTCCTGAAACTTGGTACTTCAACTGAATGAAGTTCAGATGGCCTAAAGCTTAGAGTGTGTGAGTTAGAGGGTTGAGCTGAGACTCAAGAGGAATATAAATGCTCTGTAATGCAGGCTCCAAAACTATAATAGAGATTTGGACTATATCTTAAGAGCAATGGGAAGAAATGCAAAGGTCTTAAGCAAAGAAATGACATGATCAACTTGGCATTTTGGAAAGATGACTTTAAGTTCATTGTGGAAGAAGGATTAGAAGTGGTAGTTTGAAGGGCAAAGCTCAAGGCACGGAGACCAGTTAGGAGATTGCAATAATCCAGGGGAGAAATGATAGCCGCCAGGACTGGGGAAATGGTATGAGTGAAAAAAAAAAAGTAATAGTAATAGACCAGAAGAATCAACAGGTTGTATACCACATAGCCATAAACAATTAGAAAAATATCAACAAGAGTGCAAGCCCATCCACTGGATTGGAACTTCTTGGAAATTGGAAGTAATGGAGGCTGCTTTCCCACACGTCCAAAGACACTGCTGTATATTAAGGACAATTAATATATATTAGTAATTACAATAATAATTTCTAAGAGTAATCATCATAGTGTTATAATTACTTAAAGAGCACTTATTTTGTAAAGCAAACATCATATATTAATATGAACTAATGGAAAGGTAACAATTGAACATAAATCAATGGAGCTTTCAAAGGAAATGTGAAAGGAAGGAAGCCTCGAATGGTGTACAGAGTCTGAGCCCTTGTATTTGCTCATAGCAACTAGAAAATGTGGAGGAAAGGAAACCTTGGACTGTAATCGTGTTGGCTGTAAAGCCTCACTATCTCAGGCTAGACTCCTGCAACTTTGCCCAGAGCGAGCATATCAAGCCCCATCAGATTGATAAAATAGTTAATTAGGAAGACAATAAGAAAACAGTGGGGCCAGAGCATATTTCTTGAACTTCGTTCAAAAGAACCTTGAAAACAGAACTTCTTGAAAGACATTCCACTGAAACTGCCATAATGACAGGCTCCTATTTTACGCTCACCAGAGCTGGTCACTTTCAATGAGTTATGGTAACCATGACATTTGTATTCTGTGTGTGTGTGTGTGTGTGTGTAAGAATTTTACTTTTACAATCAGTGTACCCCATGATAACCAGTACAGTGACCTTTGTCCTAAATTGTCTGCTCTAGGGATTCTCAATCTAGAGAGAATACTATTTCCTTTTTAACTTAAGTTACAGTCAAATGTCATGTTACAGAAAAACATTACCATAGCACTTAGCTATGGTAAAATGCACAGGAAAAAAAATTAAAACAAGGAAGTGACTTTACATTATTCATGTCCCAGAGTTGGCTTTTGTAATCTATGAGGCAATCTGAACTGTCATCTTCTTATTCCATAGAGTTGAGAAGTAGAAAGAGGAACCACTCTTGGTCAGTGGAATCTCAGATCTTCAAGCAGGACAGTCTGGATTCCCTGCCACCATGCCCTCCTCAGCACTTGTCACAGCAGAGGTGTTTGACACATTTTTGTTGAATAACTGTATTGAAAATATCTGTATATTTTATTACTCGTATGTGTCTAATGCCAAGCACATAGTATGTGATTGGTAAATATTTGTTGATTGAATGAATAGCTAACCCCAACCCAAACCACGACAAATTGGGTCACCTGCATTCTGCCCACTGTTCATTTACTTGTTCCTCTGTTTCAACAACATTCCCTTCCTTCCTGGTGATGTCATGTGAGAGACAACTCAGCATGGCAGTTATTTGCTCAGGCTCTAGAAACAGACAAACTTATTTTCAAAACAGCAGAAACCTGGTACTTCTACTTACTAGGTGAACAACTAGTTTGACCGTTAATAAAAGGAATAATAGTACCTGCCCTGGAGGGATATTGTGAGGTTTAAATCAGACTAGGTAGTAAGCAATCAGTAATGTTGATATATCACTTATGTTTTATTTTTTAACTGTAACCCCATCCAAACAAGTATTTCTCCAAACATTAGGCTGCCCTCTTTCCCCCTACCCCCACAAAAGTGAAAAGAAACAGAAAAGAGCAAATAAGCAGTGATTTTCAACCTGGGTTTTGCCAAACTCTCAGAATTTCTGTACCTATTTGATGTCGATTCCATTTTGCTAAAAGTACAATCACCTCAGGAAGGAGCAAGATGCTGAAAGGGTGGGAGCCAGGTTCCCCATTCCTATCCAACAAGAGCAGTTTCACTTGGATTTCTTTAGAAATTGAAGTTCCTTAAAAATTAAAACAATTCCCCGGCTAAAATCAACATTTGAAACCATTCACCCGTACCCCGTTTCTTCTCTTTGTTTTAGTGCTGCCGGTTGTAAAGAGACCTAGAGCTACTCCCTGCCAATAACTGCCTGGGTTATCTTCAGCAAGCCACTAACTTCTCTGCTCTCGGCTCCCTATTCCATGAAATGTGTCGTTTGAAAAGACAATGTCTAAGGCTCATACTTTCCTATTAGTTTTAGTTCTAGAAATCAACTAAACTTATATGGATGAGTTGTTTTGAATAGCCTAATGAGTTAAAACTTCCTCACCTTCTAATTCCAATAATCATTTAACTCCAATAACCTGGGACACAATATGTACACAAAAGAATGTGTTGATATCAAACGAGAGTGAATCAAACATGAGTGAATGAGTTAATTGTTGATTAAAATAGTGACGGGCTGTTGCATTACCTGAGCCCCGTTGGGTCCATGCTTTGCCTTAGTGGGCTGGGGTGGGAGAGGCCAGTTATTTTTTATAAGCTAGGGGCTGCAGGAAAGTGACAAAAGCATGATTCTGTCCAGTAAACTCCAAGGGATTAGGACTAAGAATTGGGTGTCTTGCTTTTCTTATTCAATTGATTGTGAATCCAATTTATCAACCTGTCCTATCATTTACATCTCCTGTGCAGATCCCAAACCCATCCCTATTCTTCTTTGTACCTTATAGACCAAGCCACCATCCTCTACTCTCACTCTACAATAACCTCCTTAGGGTTTCTCTACTTCCACTCTTCTTACCTCCAATCTGATCTAAATAGGCGATATCACACATTTGGTTATATACCCATGTGGTTATTTTCTGTTTCTCCCACTAGATTGCTAACCCCATGAGGACAAAGACCTTTCTTATTCACCATTGTAGTCCATCCCCACTCCCCACCTAGTGCCAACACATAGCAGCCTTTCCACAAATCATCAGGGAAAAAATGCTGTGAATTCTTAAAGGCTCAGGGACCATATCTTAATTCACTTTTTTTTTAATTAATTTATTTATTTATTAGTTTCAGGTGTACAAAACAAGGCAATACTTAGACGTTCATCATCCACATCCCTCACACTGTGAACCCCCCCCCATCCACTATCCCTCCGACCTCACACTGAACCATCACATTATATATATAAAATTATAGTTGGCATTCATTAATGTTTAGCTTCTGGTGTACAATGCCATGATACTTTTGTGTCATCAGCACCGATGCAAAGCAGACCCTTAATAAATGTGTGCTCCATGTTCAATTCATTGATGAAGGGATGGCTCTCCTCTCCAGGTTGTAGACAAGACTGTATTTAAATCTTTTCTACTCTGCCAGCTGTGTGACTTTGAGCCTGCACATCTTGGGCTACAAAACTGGAAACAATGCTTATTTTTCAGGGTTGCTCTAGGATGAGCTCAGGCCTGTGAAAAGCTTTGCACAATGTCTTCTTACATAGTATGTACTCACAGTATCCCCACCTAACACGAGGGGAAGGTTCAGGGAAGAAATCTAAAACAGAAGAAGAAATTTACTCCTCAACAAGGAAAAGAACCCAAAAAGTTTTACATGCAAAAGGTCACAAACAACTTGCTGGACTACCCAGTCTTGGTATTCATTTCCCTCAATTAAAATGTTGAAGGAGAAGGGAGCATTGCATAAATGTGACATTTTGGTCAACAAAGGATTGTATATACAACAGTAGTGGTGTAAGATTATGTATAATGGAGCTGAAAAATTTGTATCACTTAATTAACTCCAATGTGGTAGCACCACACATTACACAAATACTTACCATTGTGCTATAATTACCTACAGTATTTAGTACAGTAACATCCTCTACAGGTTTGTAGCCTAGGAGCAATAGGAGAACAGAATTTTCACCCCCAAATATGTCTCATTACCATAAGGATTGTTTTAGGCTGGTTAATGGTAAGAAATAACAGACCTGGGAGAAGGTCTGAAAATCAAGTAGAAGTTACACTTGTAAGGGAAATCTCCATTTGTGTCTCCCTCACTGTACTGGGAAGAGGGGAATGGACTTATCTCTAGACACTCTTTATCAATGCAGAAGGCAACTAGGAAATCTGTATAACAACCTTACCTTGTTTACTGTGCTTTTCCTAGTAACCTCTTACAACTGACCTCCTCCACCCCTAACACCTCTTTTGTCTTCAGTGAAAAATGGCATTTAAGGTGGTTTCTTCAGCCATTTGGGTGAGTTACTCAGTGTTCCTGGGTCTCTCCTACGTGTACAGGAGGTTTATATAATATTCAACTTCTGTTTTACTCCTATTGTCTTTCATTACAGGGACAATAATCATATTGCATAAACAGTAATCAGATCCCGGTGGAGTCTTAGCCAGGAACCCAGAAGGGTAGGGGGAAAATAATTTTTTCTCCCCTACAGAGCAATAGGCTGTATGACACAGCCTAGGTGTATAGTAAGCAGGTTACACCATCTAGGCTTGTGTGCAGTATACGCCATGATGTTCACACAACTCGTTTCTCAGATGTGTCCCCCCCATTAAGTGGCACATGACTGTATTTTGCCCTGTTCCAGCTTCGTTCTAGCAATGACTGGACAGCTTCGTGCCAATTGGAGTTTTTCAACTATATAGTAATTAACATTTATAAAGAAAATGTAGTGGGTGCTCACCTCCATCTATTTAACATATCATAATCGAAACCATTCAGTGGCAAGTCTTGGACAAAAGACTTGAACTCTAAACACAGCCTGCAAGGATCTGACCCTTGGACCCTATTTTTGACTCATCTCACCCCAGTCTCCTCCTTGTTCCCTGAACTATTGGTTTTCTTTGAGTTTCAGCCACAGGACCTTTGCATATATGTTTCCCTTTGCCAGGACTAGATTCAAACTAACAGTTCAAGTCAATGTTACTTCTTCAGTGACTTCCCTGACTTTCCCGTCTAAGTCCTAGAATCTTCTTCCAGTCATTCATAGTAGGGTTTCACTTTGCAAGTATGCACCCAATTGTGTGGTTATTTTGCTTCTGTGGGTTACCCCCCACCCCCATAGTTTCTACTCTGCGAGCAGAATCAATGAGCGACTTGGTTACCGGGTGTCTCCCCAACCCCCAGAATGGTTCCTGGCACGTCTTAGGTACTCAGATGTCTGTTGCATGAATGAAGAAGTGAAGATTTCCAGGACTCAGGTAGGAATCTGAGGACACAAAAGTGAGGAGGCCAGGTCCCCAATCCTCCCCTCCCCCCGAGTTTGGGGGTAGTGTGGGGGTCACAGACCAATAAACATGTGAGTGCCTTGCTCCCAGAGAAGCTAAATCCTGCGCCTTCCTCCAGCTGGCGGGCGATTCCTTGAAGGATGCCTTCTCCAGCAGCAGAGGCTTCAGAGGAAGGGGTGGGTTGAAAGGCGGATGCTGAAGCCGAGCGCACGGTGATCGATCAGCCGAACCGTAGTCAGGTCCCGGCGGAGAGCCCAAGGCCTGGGCAAGGTTGTAGAAGCCCACGCTGCCGGGCTCCGGCGGGCAGCCAGCTGGTCCCCTGGGCGTCCCTCGTGCCCCACGGGTGCGCCCTCCCGGCGCTCGCGGCGCCAGCCAATGCGCCCTGGGCGCGCCAGCGGCTCCCCGGCGCGGGCGCGCGTGATTGGCAGCCCCCAGCCCCGGCCCGGGCGCGGCCTCCCACCCAAGACAAAGTTCAGCCCCCGCCCGCTCCAGGGCCGCCGCCGCCGTCTCCTCTCTGCTCCGCGGGTTCGCCTGGCGGGGCCCGGATCCGGCCGTGCATTTCCCGCAGGCGCTGCGGAGCAGCGAGGCTGCAGGCGGCCGAGGGCTGTCCTCTCCGCGGCGGGGCCATGAAGGTCGAGTTTGCGCCTCTCAACATCCCGCTGGCGCGGCGACTGCAGACAGCGGCGGTGTTCCAGTGGGTCCTGTCCTTCCTGCTGCTCGGTAAGGACCCCGCGCTCCCTTCCGCGCCACATGCAGGCAAAACACTGCGGGGCGCCGGGCTCGGGGTCCTCCCTCCCGGATAGTCCTTGTCCAAGGACGTGCCCAGATCCTCCAGCCTTTCTTCTCCTGTGCGCCCGAGCGGGCAGGTCAAAGAGGGCGTTGGGAGCTAAGTTGGGACTCTCCTCTTCGGTTTCTCTCCCCATGTGAACCTCATACCGAAGGGCTGTTTGCCAACTTCATTTCCCCGGGGCTATGTATATATTTTTTAAAAACTGGCGTATACACCTTACCTACAACGAAAGGCAGATTATAAATGTACAGCGCGACAAACGCTGGCAAATGTCTGCCCTCCAACGTACCACGGCGCAATCGAGCTATAGAACATTGCACTTTCGCTCCTCAAAACTTGGTAAACTCGTTTGATGAGCGGTCGATTTATAAATGGAAAAACAATGCCCCAATTTTAAACACCTGATTCCTTCCTCTCCCCACCCTCATGACAAATAACCGTGTTAGCTTTTCCGTGTTAAAGGTCTTCACTTGGCTGCAAAGAGCACGGCTCCAAACATTGGGTTGAGCTGGGTGGCCTCTATCTGTAAATAATTGCCCCCAGGAGTGTGTTCTAGCCGGTTCCCTAAGCCCTCGGAGAGACGCGCAAACCTACAGGGCCAGTCACAGATGGGGCAGAGGAGATTTTTTTTGTCTGGATGTCTTTTGTTCTTTTTGGAGAAATGGGGTGGTCTGGGAGGAGAGAGGGATTATTAAGAACTTAAACTCTTCTGAAGGCGAACCTCATTTGCATGCTGCTGTAAGATCAGACCACGGGTTGTACACTGGTGAAGCAAATCACAATAACAGAGTAAACCCATTGTACCGGAGAGGTTTACCCTTTTGAAATCGTTTTACATTTTGACTGCCTGGGATCAGTGGTTCCCAAGGCCAGCTGCGGGTTAGAATCACAGGAGGAGCTTCTGCAACCTCGACACCCAGGCTCTCTCCCTAGAATTTCTTGTTGCTTTGTTTCATAATGGATCCTGTGTGTGTGTGTGTGTGTGTGTGTGTGTGTAATATATAGTTTTAAATTATAGATAATTAATTATTATTATTTTTTAAAACAAACTCTCCAAGTGACTCTAGTGTGCAGCTAGGGTTTACTGAAAAAGGAAATTCAAAACATTAACTCATGTAGTTCTTGTAGGCCACACTGAGATGGGGTGGGTGGCATTACACCATGTTTTGCTCTGGACCAAAGGACCATTGAGATAATAACAGACACACTTACTGAGGGGTTAGTGTGCGCCAGGTCCCATGCTAAGCACTATCCACTGTTCACCGTGTCATCTTCACAACAATCCTAGGAGTTACAGACTGTTCATTCCTGCACTCGTACAGGTGAGGGAACTACGGTGAAGTAGATGGTTTAAGGTCACCCAGTTAGCTGGAGGTGAAAGAGAGGAGCTGGGGGCCAACCCAAGTCTTCTACCCACTAGAGTCCCTGCCTTTAACCGCTGTGCTGCCCACTTCGATGCTTTGAATCTGGAGACTGACTTCCTTGCTGATTAATCAGCACATCTCTGATTGCCCACTGTCCTTCTCTTGCATGGCACTTGTCATTGCTTGTATTTGTGTATGTCTGTGGTTACTTGAGAAAGATCTGTGTTGCCATCCTTGTCTACAAGCTCAGTGAGGGACCACCCAGGACGTGCCTGTCCCATGGAGGTTATGAAATAAATACTTGTTGAGGGACTGTCTCCACTCTGTCACCCCGAAGGGAGCCTATCCACCCTACATATCCCTACTTGTATGTACCCATGAAATCCTCACAACAAGCCTGTGAGGTAGGGGCTACCCCTGCACTCATATTACAAATGAGAGACTTCAGAGGTGAAATAGATTGCTTCAGGTCACATGCTTCAAAGTGAGTGGTCGAGCCACAAGTGTCAGATGGGAGTGGACTAGTGACTTGGACACAGCCAATGATTTCTCCTTTGAATCCAACTATAGTAGCTTGGCAGACAATTCATTTAAGTGCTTTTATTGCATGCATTTGACATGTGTGTTACCAGGAGCAAATTATTTCATATTATCATGTATTATGGAAATTTTATTATGAAAAAGTTCAAACAGACAGAGAAGTAGAGAGAGGGGTATAAACTCCCATATGCGCATTACCTTGGTTTATGGCAATTTGCCCTATTAGTTTTCGCTTTTATTTTGCAAAACATATTTTTAACCAAATCACATTTCTTAGATTATGCCCCAAACACTTTTATTGGTGATTTATTCAAAACAGGATCCAAACAGGACCCTCGGGTTGCATTTAGTTTTTATGAGTCTTTTAATTCTGAACAGTGCTATCCCATTTGTTTCCTGTCAATTGAATGTTGAAGAAGCCAGGTTATCTGTCCTGCAAGGAGTCTCAACTTTAGGATTTGTCCGAGTGCTTCTTTGTAGTGTTAACTTGTTCCCTAATCCTCTGTATTTTTTTCTAACATGGAAGTTAGAGATAAAGGCTTGATTAGATTTGCATGAGACCTTTTTGGCAGCTGCTGTGTGCTTCACATTGCATTTTGTCAGGATGCACATAATGTTTAGTTGTCCCATGATTAGTGTGTAAGAGTGATCAGTGGTCCAGGTAGGAAGCAATCTGAGAGGTGGTGATGGGCATGATGCAATCACCTAGTGGTTTAAGTCTATTAATGATTCTTGCCTGAATTAACTGTTTTATTTGAAACTGAAAAAAAGGGTAGTTTTCTTATACTTTTTAATTCTTCACATATTAGCTAGCACTTATACAAGGACTATTTTTTCTTCATCATCTAGGACCATTTGACTGCCCTACAATTCAATTCTTACAGGAAAGATAGGATAAAAGCTTACTTATTTATTTCCGCTTAATTATCTATTTTAAAGTAAGCTGATGTAATAGCTACTTCTAATGGTGACTGGAGAGGTTTTATTAACTACATATTTTAAGATCTCTAATTCGAAATCTTGGAATGCATTTTTCTTTCCACCATCAGGAAATGAGTTTAAGCTATTAGCCCTTGGGATATGTTAAAAAAAAAATAGCAAAATGTTCCATTTAGTCATGAAATCAAACATTGTTTCCCTGAGATAAATCTTAAGTACCTGTCATCCAATCTTATAACATTGTATTAGTTTTAGGTATACAATATAACGATTTGATATGTGTTCATTGCAAAATGATCCAGACAATAAATTTCGTTAGCATACATCACCACACATTGTTACAATTTGTTTTTTCCTTGTGATGAGAATTTTAAAGATTTATTCTCTTTGCATCTTTACATCTCTAGGACTTATTTATCTTATAACTGGAAGTTTGTACCTTTTAACCACCATCCATTTGCCCTAACTCTCCCCCCACCTCTGGCAACCACAAATCTGTTCTTTATATCTGTGAGTTAGATTTTTATTTTTTAGATTCCATGTATAAGTGAGATCATACAATATTTGTCTTTCTCTGTCTGTCTTTCTCCACTTTCTCTGTCTGTCTTTCTCCATTTTGTCACAAATGGCAGGTTTTCCTTCTCTCTTTTTTATGGTTGAATAATGTTCCATTTTATATATACAGGCGTGCCAAAAAATGTGTACACGTGACTTGTATTCATCTTTTGTTATCGGGACCTATTGACTATTACAGTTTTAATATAGTTTTTTCCTTTCTTAAAATGTATACATTTTTTGGCACACTCTGTAATTCATTGCCTTTTTGTTTTAAAGTGGTATTCTAGTGAAAGGATATATTGCAATTTGTCCATGCATCTGTTGAATATTTGGATAGTAGCTATTATGAATAATACTGCTGTGAATCTGCCTACAAGTCTTTGTATGAATGTATGCTTTCTTTATTTTTGGGTAAACCTAGGAATGGAATGGCCAATCATGGTATGGTAGGTGCAGGTTTAACTTTTTAAGGAACTGCCAACCCGTCTTCCCAAGTGGTTGTATTATTGTACATTCCTAACAGCAGTGTATGAATGTTCCAGTTGCTCCATATCTTGCTATCACTTGATATAGTCAGTCTTTTTAATCTTTGCAATTTTAATAGGTGTGTAGTGGTTTCTCATTGTGGCTTTTGTTTGCATTTCCCTAATGACTAATGATGTGGAGCATCTTTTCAATGTGCTTATTTGCCATCTGTATATCTTCTTTGTTGAAGTACCTGTTTAAATATTTTGCCCATTTTAATTGGTTTGCTTATTTTCCTATGAGTTTTGAAAGTTTTGTGTTCTTCTGAATACAAGTCTTCTATCAGGTATATGCTTTGTATAAGTTTTTCTTCCAGCCTGTGGATTATCATTACATGCTTTAAACAGTGTCTTTTTTTTTTAAGATTTTTTTTTTTTAATTGGGGAAGGGGAACAGAACTTTATTGGGGAACAGTGTGTACTTCCAAGACACTTTTTTTTTTCCAAGTCAAGTTGTTGTCCTTTCAATCTTAGTTGTGGAGGGTGCCGTTCAGCTTCAAGTTGTTGTCCTTTCAGTCTTAGTTGCTAGTTGCAGGGGGCACAGCCCACCATCCCTTGTGGGAGTCGAACCGCAGCCTTGTGGTTGAGAGGATGCGCTCCAACCAACTGAGCCATGCGGGAGCTCAGCAGCAGCTCAGCTCAAGGTGCCGTGTTCAATCTTAGTTGCAGGGGGCGGAGCCCACCATCCCTTGCGGGACTCGAGAGATTGAACTGGCAAGCTTGTGGTTGAGAGCCCACTAGCCCATTTGGGAATTGAACTGGCAGCCTTCGGAGTTAGGAGCACGGAGCTCTAACCGCCTGGGTCACTGGGCTGGCCCTAAACAGTGTCTTTTGAAGAACAGCAGTTTTTAATTCTCATGAAACCAATTTATTAATATTTTTTAATGGATTGTGTGTTTTTGCTGTTACAGCTAAAGAATCTTTGCTTAATCCAAGGTCATAAGATTTTTTTATGCTTTCAACAAGTTTCATAGTTTTAGGTTTTACATAGAGTTCAGTGATACATTTTGGGTTAATTTTTGCCTTCGGTGTAAGTTCTCAATTCATTTTTGGGCATATGTATGATCCAATATTTCCAGTTCCATTTGTTTAAAAGATAGGCTATCTTTTTTCTACTGCATTGCCCTTGTGCCCTTGTCAAAAGTCAGTTGTCCATATATGTGTGGTTTATTTCTGGACTCTGTTCCATTCTGCTGATCTGTTTGCCTATCTTGATGCCAGTACCATACTGTTTAGATTACTGTGGCTTTATAATAATTCATGAAATTAGATAGTGTTAACCCTCAGACTTTGTTCTTTTTTTTTTTCAGAGTTATTTTGACTATTTATTATAGGTTCTTCTCATTTCCATATGCATTTTAGAATCAGCTTATCAAATTCTACAAAAAAGCCTGCTGGGATTTTCATTGCAATTGCTTCTTGATTGAGAGTAGTCTATAGATTAACTTGGAGAGAACTGACATCTCAAAAATATTGAGTCTTCCACTGTATGGTTTTATTTACTACATCTGAAGTTTTCAAACCTTAGAGCATATTTAAGAATCACCTGGGGATTTTTTTTAAAATGCAAATTCCCCAGAGGTTTTGATTCTGTAGATCTCAGGGAGGACCATTGACATTTTTTAACTTTTTACTTTGAAGTAATTTCAAAAATAGTAATTACAGAAAGTAAAAATTCTGGAAAATTACCCAAAATTCCCATATTTCTTCATTAAATTCCCTAAATGTTAAGATTTTACCGTATTTCCTTTATCTGTGTCTGTCTACACACACACACACACACAAACACACACACATACACACAATTATTTTTTGAACTCTTTAAGAGTAAGTTACAGACATGGTTTTCCTTTATTCTTACGTATAGCAGTGACAGGGGTGCCAAAAAAAATGTATACACATAACTTGTACTCATCTTTTGTTATTGGTATATATTGAGTATTACAATTTTAATACAGTTTTTTCCTTTCTTCAAATGTGTATACACTTTTTTTGGCACCCTCTGTATATATTTCCGAAAACCAATAACATCGTCTTACATAACCACAGTATAATTAACCAAATCAGAAGAATAACAGAGATGCAGTACTGTGATATAATCTAGACATAGACCCTATTTATATGTCAGCAATTACCCCACTAATATCCTTTATAAAAAAGGGGTTCACACATCGTGTTTCATTACATCTCTTTAGGCCTCTTTAATCTGGAAAGTTTTGAGGGAGCGCATTTTAACATTCAGTTGAGTGATGTTATATGAGTTTGTTGGATTTCCATAAACACAATTGTGCCTCTTTTGTTCTGGACTGTCTCCAGGATTTTTAATTGGTAGCTATACAAAGTATTTGTGCTTATTTTGTCATTAAGCTTGTAAACATTTAAATATTAAGAACATGGGATTGGTTTCAATTGGATCCTTGTTATAACTTATTTGCCTCCATTAAGACAAAGAAGTAGGTCCAATAAGAAATTTGCTTTTAAACAAGGGAAATTTTCCTATAGGGAAAAATGTCATTCCCTATAGGGGAACATTTTTGGAAAGCAGTGTGGACAGACCCACATATGAGAAATAGTGGGTTGCAAATTTCTGCAAAGGGGTCTTAGATTTTTGTCTGATAGCACTGTCTTAAGAAACTTTGGGAGAGTTTCTCTTAAAACAGGAATTTTAAAAATCAGAAGAATGTTACGCTTACATTCTTATATTTAGCAGATGGCTCTGATTGGTGTTTTGAAATGCAATGCCTCAGGAATAAGAATGAAAAGAATGTGGTCTAAAGGATTTTGCTTGCCTCTGAATTCCATTTTCTTTCTCCATACTATGTTAAATAGTTAATGTAAGCACAGAAACGATTTTCATAGGGAGAAAAATGAAAACTTGTTGGAGACAAGTGGGAAGGATATATATACAGGTTAAATATTTTCAATTATTTCTTAATATTGATCACTAATGTGAGTAAATAAACTTTCAATAGTTTACACAATGTTTTCTAATGTAGTTTGCTCATGGAAATTTAATAAAATTGTGTTAAAGATGAGAATATTCTTACATAAGTAGATTTGTTCTACAAAGTTTTGTTTAGTTTTTTTTCTTCCGTTAGTGGAGTCATTTTATATCTTTTAAAAATAACTTTTTGATTATAGAATAATTCATGCTAGTTATTAGGAGAATTGGAAAATGTGAAAGAGCTTTCAGAAAAAAACTAGAAAAAATCCATATTCTCACCCAGAGATAACCATTGTTAATATTTTGGCATATTCCTTTTCTCCTCTTTTTAAATTTTTATTTTCATCAAAATAATATATGCACTGGAGGACAAATAAAATGATATATTGGGTTGAACCACATGGAATTGGTGTTTTTGAAGGTCTCAAGCCATCAATGGGGCAAATAACTAACATTTATTGAGAGTTTCCTCTATGCCGTCAGTGTTCTAAAGGCTTTCTCTCTGTTATTTTATTTGTTTCACTAGCCAATTACTTTTCCATAACATTATTGTCCATAATAAAACTTAGTGTCTTAAATCTTGAAAAACCGATAAAGACGAACGTAGGACTTAAAGAAATCGATCAATTTCCACACATCCGGTCTTTGACTGGAGAAATGCCTGTAGACGAAACGTGCTATTAGGAGTAATTTTCTTTCAAGTTCTGCTGATATTGATGGACCATCTGTCACGGATCAGACATTGTATAATGGTTTTTAATTTGTGTATTCTTGTTCAGCACAATTTCACTGATTGTAAGTATCCAGGTGAATGCACTGGAGTCAGGAAGGGTGGAAGCAGAAGAGGAATATCGTTGCTAAAAGACTGCAGAGATGGGAAGTGTCCACGTAAGCATCGAAGGACCGTCCACCCAAAAGCTATAGACCTGGCCATCACTCCTTGCCCAAACTCTTCAGTTTATGGGGGGTTGGGGGGGAAGAAAAGAAATTTGCATCCATGATTTTACTAGAAATACCTGAAGGCAGCTTTGAAGCTGAAAGTGCGTTATTGCTCAATCATTCCCTCTATATATATGAGATTGGAAGTCAAGACTTTCTTGCAAATGTGGGTCTCTCTGTGAGGTTCTAACTGGTTCTCAGCCAGGCAGCAGTACTTAACCTGTTTGCATTATTAATTATGTGTGTGTGTGATTCACACATTTCCGCCGTCTTTTTTCCCTCCCATCTTTTTATTTTGGAAATTTTCAAACCTATAGAAGTATTGATGGAATAGTTTAGTAAAGATTCTTTTTTACTTCGATTCGCCTACTCAGCATTTTGTCACATTTGCTATTTACACACACACACACACACACACACACACACACACACACTTTGTTATTGTTGCTGTTGAACCATTTGAAAGTAAGAAATTAAGTTGTAAACATCATGAAACTTCATCCCTAAATACTGTAGAGTGTCTCCAGAACAGAAGACATAATCACAATCCCATTATCATCCCCAAGAAATGTATCGGTGATACAATCATTTTATTTAATATATGGTTCATATTCAAATTTCCCTAATTGTCTGTCAAATTTTCCCTTAATGCTAGCACAGTTCCTACACCTTTTATTTGTTTTTTAGTCTTTTATAACTGATTTTTTTACAAAATAGTCCCAGCCTATTATCTTGTAGAATGCAACAGTCTGGAGTTGCCTAGTTACGTTGTCATGATTCAGGTCAGGTTCAACATTTTTGGCAAGAAGACCACAAAGGTGAAGGGGTGTATTTTCCATTAGATCAGGTCAAGAGGCATACGTCACTTTGTCCTTTTAGTGGTGATGCTGAATTTAATGATGGTGCGTACACTTTAGCTGAGCCTTATTTGTTTCTGACTTTCAGTACTGTTAAAGTGGGTGGGGAGCGCCAGCACTAAATAGTTGCCAACAGGTGGAAACAACCCAAATGTGCATCGACTGGTGAATAAATAAATAAATTGTGGTATATCCATACACGGGAATATTATTCATCCATAACAAGGAATGAAGTACTGACAACCTGCTAACATGGATGAACCTCAAAAAGTTGATGTTAAGAGAAAGTCTACAAAAGGTCACATATTGGATCATTCCATGGATATGAAGTACTTAGAATAGGTAAATCCATACAAATACTGTAGGTAGTTGGCTGCCAGAGGCAGGGGAGAGGGGAGTAGGGAGTAACTGCTTAATGGGGACAGGGTTTTATTCTGGAATGATCTAAGCATTTCAGAACGAGGTAGAAGTGGTTGTTGTACTACATTATGAATATACTAAATGCTGCCAGATTGATTTCTTTTGGTTAATTTATGTTATGTGAATTTCTCCTCAGTAAAAAATGGTTGGAGGCAGCTTCCACAACGGTGCAGAGTAAGTCGAGTCCATGGGACTGTTAGTGATGGGGGCCTGACCTGTGGTCTTTGACCCAGGACGTGCCCAAGTCAAGTCAAGGCAGTAGCAATTCAGGCCTGTGCAGCTTGGTTTGTGACTCTAGACAGTTTTAGCCGGTGTCAACGTCAGCCTTGAGAACTGCATTTGGACGAGGCTTTGTATCTTCCTTGTCCCTTTGACCTCCGATTTAAAAGAATCATGTTACCTTGGATAGCTTAATGAGATAAAAATAGAAACTAGAGGTGATCTATTCACCTAGTTTTTATAGGGTTTTCTGCTTTTGATCCAATTTAGGGTCAAGGGATTAAACAAACTATTTTGGTACTGTTTGTGATATGAAATATAAAGGAATGTATGCAATGTGTGGAGTGGGAGTTTAAATTAGAACAGCTCCTTTAGATAGTAAGGTATCAAAGTGTATCAGAAGACAAGATGTTTCTGCTTCATGGCCCAGTATTTGGCTTAATGTCCTGTGGAAGCAAATCAAAATGTGGGGAAACTTTATGCAAGAGTGTGTTTGTAGAGAAAATTTGTTAGAAGCCCCAATGTTCAAAAATAAAAGTGTGGTTGTTTTTATTGGGTGACCGGAATATGGGTGAAATTTCGTCTGCTTCTACTTTTTGCATGCTCCCAATGTACAATAGGAAGCAAAATTATTATGACAAGGGCTTCCCTTTGTCCAGTGCTTGCTATGTCCAGGCACTGTAGCATGTCTGTTTTGTGCCTCCACAGTCCTCGGAGGAAAGTGCTGATATTAGCCCATTTCACAGGTAAAGGAATTGAGGCTCCAGAAGTAAAAGAATTTGCCTCAGGTCAGGCAGCTAGTAGGTGGCAGATTCCAACATAAGGAGTCCAATTCCAGGTCTGTGTCTTAACCATTAGACATGCAAAACGTGTGATGAACGTTAAAGAGGTATGCAGTGTATGTTCAGTTAGAGGATGTGTGGTTGGGTGAGTGGAACACTGAATTAGTAGCTGGGGGACTTTATTTCTGGATCTGCTTGTGACTCACTCTGTGGTTGAAGTTAAATAAATTTGGTTTTAGACTTAGTTTTCCATCATTATAGTAAAAAAGAAAAAAATCAGAACATCTCATCTACCTGAAACTTTATGCTTATGAACCTACTTATGTACTTGTAATAGATACTTATAAGTTTCTGGTGTTATTACCATTAACTGGGTATAGTTTGGTTTTGTAAAAAACAAACAAACAAAAAAAAGAGTGCATGGGTTTAGGGATGAGGCAGATCCAGGTTCAAATCCTTTGGACATTCAAACTGCCTGAGCCTCAGTTTCCACAACTGCAAAATGGAGACAGTAATATGTACTTTGAGGGTTGCTGGTGGGCTATGGTCGCTCCTTCGTAACTGTTCTCTTCCTTCCCTACTCCATCTTAGCTCACCTGGTCTAGCTTGGAAAACAGAATAATGAGACCTGCCTAAGTTTCTTGTAATTTTTTTTGCACATGTTAGTAACATAAAATTAACCATCAGTGGTAAATTGTCAGCACTCAGATCTGGGAAGAGAGAAGTAGGTGAAGCAAAATGGAGTGATCCTGGTGGGAATGAGGGCAGAGGGCACTCTTTTGGCCTTGCTTCTGGACTCATTTCAACTTTGTTGGCAGTTCAAGAATGCAATGAAACAACCCACAGAGAGGTGCAGGCAATGCTTCTTTCACCTTTCATGCATTCTTTTAATCTGTAACTCACCCTGGGGAGAGCAAGGCAGTCCTCTATGGGGGTCGAGTCGATGTTTGGGTCAAATCTGTATGGGAAAAGTATTGGTTTATAGAGTTCAAGAAAAAATATATACAGAGGGTGCCAAAAAATGTATGCACATTTTAAGAAAGGAAAACATGGTATTAAAATTGTAATACTCAATGTATACCGATGACAAAAGATGAATACAAGTCACATTTGACTTCTGCAATTACAAGAGGTGCTCCAAGTGGTTACCATCAGCATCATTTGAATACCGTTCTTTTCCTTTCTTAAAAAAGTGTATACATTTTTGGGGCACTCTCTGTATGTACACATGTTCTTTTTCTGGGGGAAAAAAACTACATCTATCTCTATAAAGCAATAATACATAAAGATGCTCTTACTCAGATACCATGATGGATTGTATGGGAACGAAGTTCTTTTTAACAAAGTTGCAAAGGAGTGGATAGGAGTTTGGGGAACTGAAGTCGGCACTAGGTTGGTGATTGCAGCACACCATAGAAGCCGAGAGGCAATGGCTCTCCTTAAAGTAACTAGCAGCTGGCGTTTATCGAGTACTTACTACGTGCCACGCTTTATGTCTTCATGCTCCCTGCCCTCTCATCAATGCATTTCTCTTTTTATAAATATCTTTTAGTGTAGTACATAGCACAGACGTAAAAAGAAAATGTCTAGCTTAGCTTAAGTTCTTGTCTTTGCTGCCCAGGTCAAGTTTTGTCAGTTCTTTCTTCATGTATCATGAGGCTTCGTCATCAGGAGCACGAACGATTTGGATTTTGCTCTGTCATTGTGTCCTGTGGCAAGTAATGATAGACGAGCTAAGAGGTAGAGTCCCTCCGAAGCTATTTCTCTCTCGGGCAAGAGAGTTTCTGAAGTTTGTCACTAGAACGTGCCCTCTGTGGGCACATGAAAAATGGCTGCTCGGTCAAGGTAAATACCTGTGACAGGAACTCCTGCATCCCTCCTGTCAGTGACAGTCCCCCCATATCTCACGTTAGGGAGGCGGGGTAGGGGCGTGAACTTTGAATTTAGGTGGATCAACCACTTACATCCTGTGTGGCTTGGGCAATTTATTTAACCTCTCAGCCTCTGTTTCCTCTTCTATGAAAAGGCCATTACAAGCACTATGGCTGCTTCATTGCCACTGTGGTTTGGTTGTAGGAGGATTATAATGATTATGATTATGATTTTTATTTGTTTGAGGATTCAATGAAAATATTTTGGCAGAGCGCACGAGACAATACTTGGTATACAGGAAGCATGCAATTAATGTTACTTGATCCTAGCTCATTGCTATCTTGTTTTATTACGTAGCCACTTGAACTGAGGCTCAGTTTAACAGTGTTTGCATGTGTTAAACCCCCCTCCACCGGCCAATGACTGCACAGCCCAGTGAGCAGATCCTGAGGCCGCCTGGTTCCTGAGCTCTCTCCCTTTCTTACAGCGGAGGTGTGCATTGGGATTCTTCTGCTACTGATTGTATACAACTACTGGTTCCTCTACATCCCTTATTTGACGTGGCTTTACTTTGACTGGCGTACCCCCGAGCAGGGGGGCAGGAGATCCAACTGGGTCAGAAGCTGGACCGTTTGGAAGTACTTTAAGGACTATTTTCCAATTCATGTGAGTAGACTTGTTTTATATCGTGTGTTTTGAGCCGGGAAAAGAATGAAACATTTTCATTCCTTGTACTTCCAGCTTTTCCTCCGTTAGAGGGAGAAAGCGTATAATTCATCCCAACTTACTAAATGGATTCTCAGCTAAGAGAAAGTGTAGAAGGCTATCGTGAGGGGCTCTGGGCTCAGGAAATAGTTAAAAATTGGGGGAACAGCTCCAACCCAGGGGAAGAAAACAAGTCCTAGTCTCCATTTCCTATTGATATAAGAATTAATCACAAATCCTTTTATTTCTTATTGGAAACGATTTAGGGAACTTTTTTTTTTTATAAAAAAATCTCAATATAAATGCATTGTAGCTCATCAAAACTTTGGATTTGGATCCAAGTCACAACTACATATTTGGGTTTCACCCTCATGGAGTGCTCGTGGCTGGAGCCTTTGGAAATTTTTGTACAAATTATTCGGACTTCACGAAGCTGTTTCCTGGCTTTACTGCGTATCTGCATGTGCTCCCAATTTGGTTCCGGTGTCCTCTCTTCCGAGAATATCTGATGAGCAGTGGTAAGTGAAGGCAGATCGCTGCTTCTACAATGTTCTAGGGTGGCAGAACCACACAGAAGGCTCCCCCCTAAACCCAGTCAGGTTTATAGTTTTCTTAGTGTCTTTATTACGGTCTGGCACTTTCTGTGCTGTTTGGATGTTTCTTGTCTCCCCCACTGCACTGTAAGTGCCAGGAAGACACAGACTATGCCTTTTAGTTTCTGTTCCACTCAAGTATTTAGCGTAGTGCCTGGAATATAAGAATATTCAATCGATGTCAATTTAATGAAACAATAAGTAGTTTTGCATAATTCTTTTAATATGTTCCTTTGAATTAATTATGTTTGTAATATAATTCCATTTAATCTCTGTAAGAGAATAAAGGGCAGAGGTAAATATGTAAATCATATAGCACCCCCTAAAAAAAAATTTTGTGAATGTGAGTTACGGAAATTTTCAGAACTTCATCTCTAAAATGGGAATAATAACCCTTACAGATAAGTTGTGATGACTAAATGAAATTTTTTCTGTTTTCCTTTTTTCTTCTTTTCTCCCTCCTTAATGAAAGAATAAATTGGTGAATGTATTTTGTGTATCCACATGTGGCAGACAGAATCTTAGATCAAATAAATGATAAATTGCACCTTTGGGAAGTCGCTTTGTGCTTTTCTGAGAAATGAGAAATAGCCTCTGATGTGTCTTGAAGTAATGGTAGTATATAAACTAAACATACTCAATCTGCTATCTTTTTCTTCCCAGATTAAATATAACCTAGCTTAGAAATAAAAAAGTCCATTCTACTTTGCGACTCTGAATTAGTGGAAGATGTTTTGGTTGGTGAAACCATAATTCTGAGACTAAAATTCAGCTGAAATGCGGTAGAGATACTATTTGAATGTGTACAGAAGCTAAGCTTGTGTTAATAGCTCTCCCTTCAAAGTAAAAGGCTCACTCAGTTTGTTTGGTTTTCCAACTTGACCAACTTACTGACTAACCCGGAGCTATAGTACCTAATTTACAGAGAGAGTGCTTTATGTTTATGGTTATTGTGTGGGTAAATTATTATTGTCTTTGCATTTCTTGGATATCAAGGAAAGTCTGTAGTCTCTTTTTGAAAATTTCCGATTTCAGGATCAATAAATAGCATATTCAGAGACAGAATTTTCCATGGGCTTCCAGGTCTTCATTATTTCCTATTAATTTCCGAAGTCTCTGTTGTCATTAACACCTGGTAGGAAATCACTGAACACTAAAAGACCAGGATTTTAGGTTCTGGTCTGGGTTGTTAGGTTCTGTTTATGGACCTTCTCCTCTGTAGCACTGGGCTCTAGGTCCAGTCCAGGCTGCCTCTGAGTCTGGCCTCTAGGTAGTGCACTAAAACCCCCACACTACTGTAGAGGAAACATATTCCTTCTCATCCTTGCTTTGCAAACATTGGATTCGACTTTTATAGAAGGAAAAAAATTAAAGGGAAACTTTAAAAAATGCATTTAAAAATTCAAAAAAAGCACAGAAATATATTTATAGTGTATAGTTTGCTGATTTAAAGTATAGCCCTAGGTGAGTTTGGGTAGTGTAATTGAGAGCAGGTGTTGCAAATTCATGGCACAAGAGATGTAGGTACACCCTCCCCATGGCCATGTCAGATACAAATAATCAACCTTGAGTCCTTTTCCGTATAGTGCTCCGATAGCCACTGCCATTTACTAGAGTTGGCATTTGAGGTGAAACCTGTCTGCTCTCACTGGTTTATGACATCATGAGATCATTTCCTTTGCTATGACCTAAGATGTCCTAAAGACTAAATGAAAAACATCCAAACTTATAGTCAAGGGAGGTGTAGACTTTCCTTGTCTCTAAGTTGAGTTCTCAATCTCTCCCCGAATCCGCTTCCTAGGACAGTTCCTGGTCTGAGGCTGCCCTCCTAGCCTTTGCCTGCCTCAGTGGCTGCCACAGTAGGTGTGAAAGACGGACAGATATGTGCCCTAGACCTCATCTAGGAAGGAATCAGTAGGGTTTTAGAGGTCCCTTGCTACCAGGTATCTGTTTTGCTCTTACCCGAGATTTCTGTGGCTCTCAAGCCTTGTAAGCCCCACCTCCAAACCATTCCTCTTGGCTCATTTTGGTGAATCTGTACTCAGCAGGTGTCAGCCAGAGCACACTCTGTGTTTCCAGGGCTCATGTCCCCTTCTTTCTCTCCATTTAGTCTGGGCAGGTAGTGGAGATCAGGTCACAACAGCCTTATAGACCCTGCAGAGGAATTTAGATTTTATCTGGTAGGCAAGCCACGGGAACTTGTGAGGGATTTTGAGCAATAGAGGAACCTGATTGGATTTTGCATCAGGTTAGAAGGACCATTCAGGCAGCAGCTTGGAGATAAGTTGAAGGGAGGTAAGCTTGGAGACGGCGATGGTGGAAGGGGCCTATTGCAGTGACCAAGGGAGGAGTGATAAGGGCTCAACTAGCACAGTGACATACAGAAGAGGGGATTGATACGCAACATAGTTTATAAACAGATTCAACAAGACTTAGTGATTGATTCAGCCTCAGGAAGACAGCAACTGTAAATTGTAATCCTCAGCATTTAGCAGAGTCTCACCTATAACAGTAAATGCTTTTGAATGAATCAATGATGAGTCAACCTGGAGGCTGAGAAAAGGGGACTACATATGGGACTCGGGTTCTGATTGAATGACTGGATAGAGGATGGTGTCATTCTCCTTGATAGGTGATGTTGGAAGGGGAAGAACTTTGAGGAGGAATTTAATTCATTGGATTTGGAAACACGAAGTTTGAGGTATCTCTGAGCTGTCGGGGAAGAGTTGTCCATTGAGCTATTGGAAGTATGGACTTGGAGCTTCAGGAGCTCTTCCAGGAGATAGATTTGGGAGAACTCAGCATACATAAGTGGTAGGAGAATCCATGTGTGTAAATAAGATGAGAAGACAAGAGAGACTGTCAAGGAGCCCGGCTTAGTCAGTTTGGGTTGCTGTAAGGGAATCCCACAGACTTGGAGGTTTAAACAGTGTCCGTAGTTCTGCAAAGCCCAAGATGAAGACACTGGCAGATGTCTGGTGAGGGCTTGCTTCCTGCTTGGCAGACAGCTGTCTTCTCGTTGTATTCTCACGTGGTGGAAAGAGGGAGAGAGAGCATGTGTGATAGCTCTCTTCCTCTTCTTTTAAGAAAACTAATTCTATCATGGGGACTCCACTCTTCTGACCTAATTAACTCCCAAAGGTCCCACCTCCTAACCACCCTATTGGGAGGGTTAAGATTTCAGCATATGAAATTTGGAGGGACACAGACATGCAGTCTCTAGTAGAGCCCTAAAAATAGCAGCATTTTAGGATGGCCTGAAGAAAGGGAGCCTAAAGAGCAAACTGAGAAATGCCAGGGGCAAACTAGGAGAGCCAGGTGTCTGGAAATCCAAGAGGTCCTCTTTCCAGTGGAAGCAATCCTTCTAGTCTCACTCAGGACATGCAGAGAAAAACGGCCATGCTTTGAACTCAATGAAAGTTCAAACCCATCTGAGTTCAGACTCTCTATCCTCTAACCCACCACCCCTGCCTCCTAAAAGAGTAGTTGGTCATTCAGAACACTGTGATTATTTTCCATTCCCCCAGTATTAGGAATCCACAGTAAAATGAGAATATAATCTCCTTCCAGAGATGAAGTTCATTGTCTTTATAAAGCCTAACACATTCTTTTATAACTAAAACTAAAACTAAAACTAAAACTAATAATAAATGGATAAGACCAAGAATGGAAGGAAACAATAAGACATTAAAAAGCAATTATCTCTGAAACATGGGTCATGAATAGTTTGTGTTTTCATCTTTATCTTTTCCTCCAAGAGTTTAGAGTATTTTCTTCCAAGAGTACATAGTGCATTTAAAATCTGAAAAGGAATCTTTGAAGTTATTTTTACATGAGAAAGCCTGATACAAAGACTGAACAATGATGTAACTTTCTTAAACAGTTTATCAAAGTTATACTAGACATTTTTGGAACCATGTAGCGATCCAGCAAGTGATTAAGGTTATTTGTCAAATGTCTGATTTTTTGGAAACTGTTTGCATTCTAAATCCGAGTTTGGAAAACAAGAATCCATATAGAACATCTGAAAACACTGTGTTCAGAAGAACCCAATGCAACCTCTTAGAGGACATTCTTTTCAGTTCTAAGCAAAAATCTACTAGGACAATAACCAAGACTGTCACATACAGCTATGCAGGTTGTACACTGAACAACACCAGGGGGCGTCTTTTACTTAGAATGCAATATGAATGGAGTCTGTACAATTGAGCAGTGCAGAAGCCACCCAAACAAGCGGCAGACCTAATGAAAACCTGATGACATTTTTAAAGGCCTTAACCCATCACCTGCCAAAATGTTAGATCATATTCATGGAATATATTGCTAATGATTTGGCTGTGAAAAGATTATAAACCTGCAAAGTGCTCCAAATGTAAGCAGTGTAGGAAATTTTGTTAGGTGTTCACTGATGCCATGGAATATTATTATGATACAAGTGTTTTCATTTTTTAAAAAAGGATGTTTAGTTACACCTTTGGTTTTGTTCACTAAGGGCCAGTCTCCGTTTCCAAGAAAAGTTTGTCCTACGTGCTGAGCAAGGAGGGAGGTGGACACATTTCAATCATTGTGCTTGGGGGTGCAGAGGAATCATTAGATGCCCATCCTGGAAAATTCACTCTGTTCATCCGCCAGCGGAAAGGATTTGTGAAAATTGCTTTGACCCATGGGTAAGTGGCTTTTCATTTTGGGTGTCTGGGTCAAGGAAGTTAAGACATTATTAAATGAACACAAAGAAGCAAAGTAATTTTTCTGACTCTTAAAGACAGACCCCCTCCTACCTGACCTTACCATAAAAGCAGGTGTGGATATTCATGGGGAATGGAATATGACCTTCCCGCTAAGGTAGCTCAATGCCACAGCATCCAGCTACGACACTTGTCTTTAAAAGCAAAGCAAACAAAAAACATACAAAATTTCCAGCCAAGGGAACAAAGGAACCATGGCCAAAACTAGAGATGAACAAGAAGCTCTGTGGAACCTTGATTTTCTGTAGCATAAAATTCCACAAATTGTTAGATTGCTGAAGTCCCTCCCCAAAGAATTTCAAGTACAAGTCAGTTTCCACGTGTGGAACAAGAAATTAGCCGGATGAGGGAGGCTTGGGGACATCAAAGAATTGTTAGAAATTTGTTGCAAAAGTCAGCTAGGCAGAATAAAATATGTACATCCTTTTCACTGAAAATTCTCATTCTGCCCCTTTGTGTTTTGCAGTGCCCATTTGGTCCCTGTGTTTTCTTTTGGTGAAAATGAACTATTTAAACAAGTGAGCAACCCGGAAGGTTCGTGGCTTCGTACCGTGCAGGATAAACTACAGAAAGTCATGGGGTTTGCTTTGCCACTGTTCCATGCCAGAGGAGTCTTTCAATACAGTTTTGGCCTGGTGCCCTATAGGAAACCTATTCACACTGTTGGTATGTATACTGAAGACTAAATGCTTGTTACAGGGAGGAAACATTTCTCTTACTTTGAGCACTGTTTATTGTTCTTGACTGAGATGCTAGTGCAAGTGCCTTTGAGTAAGAACTTCTAAAAATAAGAATCCTGTAGATGTTATTTGAGCTTCATTTCCGGTTGACCTTTTATTTCTGAAATGACTGTGTTTTCCATTGGAATGGGAATTGATTACTTTCAAGAATACTACTATTGAACTATGGGTAGAATCCAGTTTTAGAAATAAAGTTTCTGATCCTCTAGGATGAATCTATTTTTTCTGGACCAGCAGATTATAACACAGCAATTCTTGGATGAACAAGTTCAATCAGAGTTTATTAATCTATGCAAATTTCTGTGTAATAGATGTCTTCATCATGTTCAATTCTCATAGGCATCAGTTTCTATAGCAAAAACATTTTTTTGCAACTAGCTATATTAATATATCCTATATATTAATCCTGTATGTAATATACCCTGATTTTATTTTTTAAAGTTGCATATTTGGGGGGCAGAAGATGGGGAAGGAGGAAGACAGATCATGTTGATAGAAGGACTGAGGAGGAAAGTAATTAGCTCCTCAAATTGAAAAAGAACTAGAGAATTGAAATGAGAAAGTGATGAGTCAGGTGCTGATAGGAGAATTAACCAAAATTATATACTTCCTATGAAACTGGAAGTAATAATTTCACCATGGCTAGCCCATTAAATGAAACTCAGTTTTGGTTTTGTTTTT
The DNA here is from genome assembly GCF_964194185.1 of Rhinolophus hipposideros. Classification (NCBI taxonomy): domain Eukaryota; kingdom Metazoa; phylum Chordata; class Mammalia; order Chiroptera; family Rhinolophidae; genus Rhinolophus; species Rhinolophus hipposideros. The sequence goes on from NC_138052.1 coordinate 88,078,241, forward strand.
TAGGTCTGTTTCATTAGACTGGGATTTTACTACTGTTTATGTAAGAGCTTTGCTTTTCGTATATAGTCACATGACATTATTTCAAAATATGTTTAACTCAAATGGAATGTTAGACTGTCGATTAGTTGGTGTAATAGAAATAACTGAGATAAATTTAAGTTTGCAATTGTGTTTTTTAGGATAAGCTGGTTACTTTTGGAGGCATATCACTAATTAGTCATTTTTGATTTCTTATGTGCAAAGTACTATAATTGGTATTTTGGGGGATATAAGGAAAATTGTGAGAATGATTTTAGGAACTAAATGTTTAATTAAGTGTAAGTCATATGCACCATGAAATAAGTTGTAAATGTTGGAAACAAGTATATTTTGGAGGGTTAAATGAGTACAGTTATCACCTGGTTGGGTTAAACATATTTTTTAAAGTAAAGTGGTTTGTCATTTGATGCAGCCTGGTTACACTTCTACTGACAAGTAATTAATTGGTCAAAGGTCATGTGGAAATCATCAAATGTGAATTTGTTGTAAAGACTAGAAATCTACAGGTCCGGCTTTGACTCATGCTCGTAGAACGTGCTTCTCTTAAAGATTCAGAAAAATGAAAAATTGCTTCGCTCCATCTTTCTACTTACCCTACGGACAATTACATAAGGAATGCCATTTCTAGTCTCTAGCATCTCAGTATCCACTATAGCTTGAAGTCTTTTGAAACCCAATATAAATGAAACAGTCAAGGATTTTAATGTTTCAAGGATTCAGCTGCTGAGATCTTGAGGTGGTTGAATGGGAGTCAGATGATTGCAAGCAGCCTTTGTGCGAACCAGACTCTCAGACGATGTGTATGTAAAGACTTGTTTAATGACTTGAAATGACACCAGTTGAGAATAAGATATTTTAAATTCCATAAACAAAACAAAGCTATGTATCAATCAAATGCAACAGAGGATAAAACACGGTATGATATTGAAACAGTGATCTACGTTACTATGTCCATTTCTATTTTAAATCAATGCACTTCTAACCCAGAGTTGTTTCTTTGCTGACTTCCTGACACCCCAGGTAAGATTCAGGCAGCATCCAGAACAGCACGTTATTTTGTGGCCCCTCTGCTTCTCTTTCTACTTAGTTAAGAGTTTATTGACTTAAATAAATTCTACTTCACACTATACACAATCAGTAAATATTAGTTAAATTCATCCTAAACCATCATTTCATCTATAATCCTCTCACTTGTGGGTGTCCAGAGATGCCCTGATTCTTCATACTATAAATAGTTTCCCTTCACATCTTTCAGACCCCACTTCCTTAATGACCTCAACCAGAGTGCTCATTTCAGTGTTAGTGATTCTCTAAAACTAGTGAGAATCGCTGTAAGGGTTTTGTTAATGTTCTATTAATAATAGTGTTCCATTAATTAACCCCCTTTGAACATATGTTCTCACTAAATTCAAAGTGCCACCACTTTTTGCATCACAGGGCTCCAGGAGCACAGGAATTGGGCCTTGTTTGTTTTCTGCTATGTTCCCAGTGCCCACAGAATGGGAGTTCAAGACACATTGGGGGAAAAACAAATTAGACAAATTAGTCTTTTGTTAGGCCTCTCTGATGTAATTCTTAAGTCTTCAGATATCTAACAAATAAATACACACTAGAAATTTTAAAGGGAACTAATATTACATTGAAGTAGTATAGAGCCAGTACAAGTCGGATGATGGGACGGTGCATATTTGGACAAGAAAGTAAGATCCAAGGGAAACTTGTTATTTAAAGGAGGACATTTCCTGCATACATTGTTTTTGATTTTTAAAATTTTGTGTTGAAAAGTTTCAAATGTTCAGAAAGTTTTCGTGGGTAGTAAAATGAACTCCTGTGAGCCTTTCTTCTAGATTCACCAGTTGTTAACCTTTTGCTGAAGTTTTCCTCTCTCTAGTGGTATAATCAGGATACTTTCTGCTGTTGTTACTGAGCTCTCCGAATTGTGCAGACATCACGACCATTTGCTCCCAATTACATTTACGCATATTTCATAAGAACAAGATGAATCTCCTTCATAATGTCAGTACAATTCAGGAAATTTAACATTGATAAAGTGCGATTAATTAGTGTATAGTCTATATTCAAATTTCACCAGTTGCCACAATAAGTTCCTTTTTTTTTTTTTTTTGGAGAGGGAGTGGTATTTTTTCTGTAAGCAGGATCATACGTTGCATTTAATTTTCACTTCTCTTCTGCCTACGTTAAGCTGGAATCGTTTTTCAACTTTTCTTTGTCTTTATGAGAAACATGAGCAGTTTTGAAGCATACAGGTCAATTGTTCTGCAGAACGTTCCCCGCCGTGGGTTGGTATGTTTCATCATGATTATATTCCGGTTATGCCTATTTGGCAGAATGCCACAGAAATAGTATTGTGTCCTTCTCAATACATCATATCAAGAGGCACTTGATGTCACTTCGTCTCATTGTTGGTGATGTTCTCTTTGATCACTTGGGTAAGGTGTTCGCCAGGGTTCTCTACTGTAAAGATACATTTATAGACTTAGTTATATAAATCTTTATGCTTATAAAGATTTTTTTTCTTCTTCATTAAGAAGGAACCTGGGGGTGATGTTACTTAGAGACTGTGTCATTATCCTGTTCTTCATCAAACTTTACTTGATGGTTTTAATAGCCATTGACAATTCTTATCAGCATTAATTATTATAGTCATGGCTGCAAACTGGTGATTTTCTAGCTCTAGCATTCCTTCTATGTTAATTAGTTGCCATTTACCATAAAGTCCCAGTGTTAGTCCCAGAATTATGGCTACCCGGACAGGCTTACCAGCTGTTTACATGTGGCACAGAAAGTGCTCCAATCCCACCTTTTTAGCCTTGAGATTGCCACTGACTTCCTGTTAACTCCCGAACCTCTCTTCTAATTATGGATGTCATAGAAGTGTTCGTTGCATTTTTATTCTTATGGCAGCATGAAAAAATACAAACAGTGTCATTAAGAGGTTGGTTCTTTCCACCTACAGGTGCTGCGTGGTGGCTGCGGCTAACGCTCAGGCGTCAGCCACACACAAGCTCACACCGACATTCAGAAGGTGTTTATTACACTTCAGCCAAAATGTACAGGAGGAAGTGGTATGGGTTTGAGGTCTGACTCGGAGTGACTTAGAATGTACCATTCATCTTCTCTGAGCATCAGAGATGCTCAGAAGAGAAGATGCTTATCATTGTCCTGTCATCTTTCAGGGTCACTGGGGGTGAGATGACACGAGACTGGGAAAGCACTCTGTATATCCAGGTGCTAGGGGAGTGACAGTTGGTATACAGGGTAGAAGTTCCCAGACCAGATTGTTGAGAGCTATCAAATGTGTTTCGGTTTCGCTGTGTAAGTATTCCTGCCAAAATGTTAATCTGAATCAAATCAGGAGGAAATAATCAGACAAATCCAGATTGTGGGACATTGTACAAAACAAGTGCTCTGGACTCTTCAGAAATGTCAATGATGTGAAAGACTAAAAGGAGAAAGTGAATATTTAAAGAGACAAAGCAGCTGTGGTGGACTAGGGGACACAACTATAAAGGGTATTATTGAGACAATTGATCATGTTTGAATGTGGATTGTGTGTGCAGGTTAAATTCTTTGGATGTGAAAATGGTGTTGTAATATAAGACAGTGTTTTTTATTCTTAGGTATGCATGCTGAGATATTTAGGGACGATTAACATGATTGAATCATTGGTGTCTACAACTTTCCAATGGTTCTACAGAAATAAAAAAAATAATAAATACACGTGTGTGCAAAAGTTTCCAAATGGGTGAGTCTGCAGGAAAGGAATGCAAGTGTCTATTGCATTATTTTTTCTATAGGTTTTAAAAATAAAAAACATAGGGAAGGGATTTTACTTTATTTAAATACAACTGGTTTGAAACCACATGAGGACAAAAGTCGTCCCTTATGTTTCAAGTGATTATTATATCCTGATGGGGAAAAAAGCAGGCTAAGGCATTCTCTCAAATGGAGAGAAAAAGGAAACTTTAAATTTTAATGGAAGGCTGGGATTAAAGGAGATAATAATGTTAGGGGGATTAGTATGGTGCCAGTATGAGTGTGTGGAACACACAAACACACACGCACGCACACACACACACACACACACACACACACACTGGGCATCTTTTGAGCCTCCACAGTTCTGAACCAAGGTTTCATCTGGCACCCATGTTTGAACTCTTCACAGCCCCACTTCTGCCGTGCCGCTCTCTGCCTATTATTTCTCTACTGTATAGCTATGTAGCATCTAGAGAAAGATAATTCCTGTGTGAGATTAGAGAGATAAACTCTGTGGAATTTTCATAATTATAGAAAACTAGAACAAAGATTTCTTCCTGTGAAATATCTATGCTTTGTCTCAATGAGAAGAAAACAATGCCCAGTACCAATTTTTCTCTAACGGTGTATACCATGACTCGTGAAGCTGCTCATTCCTTATCTTGGAAAAATCCAACACAGCCCCATCGAAATTCGAGCAGGAGTGCTCTGTGAGGGCAATAAATGCATAACTAACCTTGAATTGTTGGATGGAATTGGAAAATGGAATAAGCGAGCTTGTCAGTTATAAAAACCACTGAAACACAAACAGAAGCAATGATTCCCAATGCCACGGTAGATGTTTGCTGATTTTTCCAAGGCAAGGGGTTGTCTTTCCAACAGCAGCCTGATGCAGCTGTTTTTCTCCTTTCTGTGGTAAAACTAGGATTATGCAGCCGTTTGCAGCTAACTTACTCTTGTGTTGAAAAGGTGTTTTTTTCTTCTCTTCAGTAGTAAAAAACTCTCCTTTTTGTGGAAAGAGATAATTCTGGTCTTGTGGGGCTCAGGGGATCCTTCTCGGATTTGCACATTTTTGTCTGTTACCTCTGTCTTTAGCTCTAAAAAGCAATTGAGAAATGTTTTTTATTCTCTAATCCAATTTCAGTTAGTGTTTAAATGAGGGGCAGGAGTACTGGATGTAAATCATAATTTCCTCTGGGTGTTTTGTGTGTGTGTAGTTTAGGGTCTTTCAGCATCTCACTTTCTCTGCACTTAACTAAGAGAAAGGCAAGTATGACTATGTTTCACACTTAAAGGGAAAAGTCTTATGGTGATAAATTCAACATATATGAGCCTGTCGTAGCTTGCTGGAAGAACTATCTGAAATATAATAAAACCATTAATAAGAGAAGGACAGAACTGATGTTAACTGTAGGATAGCTCATAGAAAAAAAGATTCAACTAATAATTCAGAATTCACAAGTCCTAATTAAAGTAAGCTGGGAACAACACATTTCATCATCTTAGACTAACCACTGTGTCTCTTTGTAAGTCCCAACTCCCACCCCAATAGTTGTACTTGACCTCTCTCCTTGGGATCATTTCAAAGAAAACAAGCTTTTTCTATAAAACCACAAATTTGTTAGTAGATTGGCATGCAGGTTTTTCAATGTGCATGTAAATTTCTGATATTTTCCCACAAACAACAACAAAGTTCAGAGCTGGAAGCAAGCTTCAAGATCATTCCAATTCTACTCTTTTATCCTATGCATATAAAACTTAAGGCCAGGGAGGAAGTTACTAGCTCAAAATACTTGCTGGTGAGCTAGCACTAGACCTGGTATAACCTGGTGCTGTTTATGAAACACCAGTTCCCACTTCTACCCCATCCACACATTAACCTTTCCTGGTCCACATTTCCAACCACAACTGACAGCAAGATGGTTATGTTTGTAGTTATTTATGTTGAATTACAAAGGACTGATGTGTACCATATATCAATTGGACATCTAAGCTATCAAAGAACTACCGTGTTTCCCCGAAAATAAGACCTAGCCAGACAATCAGCTCTAATGCATCTTTTGGAGAAAAACTTAATATAAGACCCAATCTTAGTTTACTATAAGACCGGGTCTTATATAATATGATATAAGACCCGGTCTTATATTAAGTTTTGCTCCAAAAGACGCATTAGAGTTGATTGGCTGGCTAGATCTTATTTTTGGGGAAACAGGGTATATATGAGGTTTTTGAGTCTACATGTGGTTAAAAACTTAGCAATTTAAGAATATTAGTGTTGCAGTTAGGGTGTATGTACAGATACACACACACACACACACACACACACATCTCCTCGATCTTTCCTTAACTAACCACCTTCTGTTATTGACATCGATTCGAGCCTTGGATGGAGCACAGGATAACTAAGGATAGGCCAAAGGAAATCGCTTCCCCTACGAGTTCTATTCTGTGACCTACAGCCCCGATCGATCTCATGCCCAAGCTAAACAAAGGTAGTAAGAATCAGTTTGCTGCTCAGCTGGTCGGTGAAAACCCTGTATATTTTAAACTCTTGGCACCAGTAGCAGCATTAGACCAGCAGAGGGCGCGTTGACTAGCAAAGAGGACTCGAGAACTGGCGTCAAAGTCACGTGTACCTATCTGTATTCTCTAAACATCTGAGACAAGTAGATGAACGTTATTTATTATATAAATGCCTTTTAAAATACATATAGAATTTGCCATGTTTTTAAAAATTAATTGATCGATTTTTAATTGTCTGAGTAAAACACAAATGTATATTCATTGTATAAAATTCACACAATACAAATAAACTGAAAGTTCCCCCATCTCTCCTCCCTCCCTCGAGGTAACAGTTATCAGTTTTTCCAGACTTTTTCAATATTCTAAAAGCTTACAATCCACCTAGAAATATAAATGTTTTTTCATAAATGGGATCATGCTATATTACTTTACGTTTTTCCCATTTAACACATTTTAGACATCTGTGTATGTGCATACACACATATGATTTCATTTATTAAAACTGAAGTATAATTGACACATAATATTATTAGTTTCAGGTGTACAACATCTTTGCATCTATTGCAAAATGATAATAAATCTAGTTAACAATCATCACCACACATAGTTAGAAAAATATTATTTCATTAAAAAAATTGCTGCCTAGTATTCCGTTGAATGGACGTTCTGTGGTTTACTAAATACTATTTCTATTGAGACTTTCGGTTGGTTTTCATTTTCCACTGTTACAGACAGTGGAGTCCTTGTGGTTTTGTATGTTTTCTATTACAGTCATTTAGCTATGAAGATATATATTCTTTTACTTTTTTAGGATGACATTGAAAAGAGAGTAGAGCGTGGTGCCTCATGATTCAAGATTTCACAGCCAGCCGTAATGGGTACTGTGGTCTGGCTGTCAGCTCAACCCGAGGAAGAACGCTGGTGACGCGCACACACAGCTGTGTCCTCTTACCTCCCAGCTGCAGTTAGCACAGTAGTTCATTTGACTCAAAGTCAAAACCACCAGGGTACTGACAATCCAATGTCTGCTGAGAGGGAAAGTTATTTATTTGTTATCAATGAGATGGTGTGACCGGTGTAGGCAGCCAGTAAAATGGAAGAGGGATTGGAGCGAGCAGGCTGGATGGATTCTGACTGGCAGATCTTTCCAGGGCTGTCTATTAGAGGCAGTGGTCTGTGGTGGAGTGGTTTGAGTTTCTGACATGTGATGTCTTCTCTGTATTTGCAGTTGGCCACCCAATCCCTGTTCGTCAGACCCTGAACCCAACCTCAGAGCAGATTGAGGAGCTGCATCAGACTTATATGGATGAGCTAAAGAAATTATTTGAGGAGCACAAAGGGAAGTATGGTATTCCAGAGACCGAAACTCTCGTTTTTAAATAACTACACCCTTCCAAGACATACAGGAGGAGGAGAGAATATCCCGTTGAGAGAATAAATATTTTAAACAAGTTTATTTTTTTTTTGACTATGGAATCAAACTTGCAACTAAAAAGTATTATTTATAGTGACACGCGGATGTATATTTGTGGTAAATAAAAATACAATGTGTGACTATAGGATACGGTTAGAGATGACTAAGTCTTTCAATCATCTTCCTCATTCAGGAAGGTGAAATCATTTTGTAGGTTAAGAAACGAATTATTCATGTGCTCAAAAAAAAATGACAGCTTCAGAATAAATAATTAGACCCTTTTACTAAATATCACAATAATATAAGGTGGTGTTTTCACTAAGTATGTAAGCTATGTAAACATAGCTTAGGAGACAGTGTGTAAAATAATTTGCCATGTAGACATAAAGGAGATCATTTAATTTTTGTTTTGTTTGAACAGACCATTTGTTAGTGAATAATGATACTTTTAAGACTGAGATCATTTGATCCTTTAGGTCATGTAAACCAACGCATTTTTATACAATAATGCAGAATTGCTACGTGGTTTTCAAAGGATGAATTGACCATGTGGAAACCTATGTGGATCAGAACATATCTCCTCGTTTCTGTTTGTGCTTAGAAATATTTATCCTTGTCACGTGCTTGGAAATATGTTCATTTGCTACAGACAAGGAAGTCTTTTGGAGGACATGCTTTTGCACATGTTTTAGGACACTGAAATTGCAAAAGGTTTTCATGGTAATAGAAATGGTTTTAATTTTCTTCCCAAATGGCCTCTTTGAATAAGACAAGCTCAGAAAGAAAGTGCCCTCTCTGGTGAGATGTGTCCAGTTCTCAGTTGCCTTGGGTTGTATGAGTCTCCTCTGAACCAGGTCCATGAGAGCAGACTGATATCCTGTACACTGATGTGTCCCTATGCCTGGGTCAGCTCATGCCACTTAGGAGGCACCAAGTAAGTACGTGTTTAATGAATGCATTTATAGATAAACACACACTTTGCCATAAAGTGAAGAATTTTTAAAGCTGGTATACCATAGCATACAACCTATTACAAGATAAGACCCACTTTCAAAAGGAGATGGTTTGCTATGTCTTGATTGTCCCATGGCAGGAATTGACAGTACTGCAGGCTGGCTTGTAAGGAGCCAGTCAGAGAAGGTTTCTGATAATAAGTCACTAAGGGTTAAGTAATTATCCAGTAAGTAAGAAGAATGTCTAGTTTCTAAATGATCTCCACTGCGACTGTGTTTCCCCGAAAATAAGACCAGCTGGACAATCAGCTCTCGTGCGTCTTTTGGAGCAAAAATTAATATAAGACCCGGTCTTATTTTACTATAAGACTGGGTCTATATAATAATATAATATAATATAGTATAGTATAGTATAGTATAATATAATATAACATATAATATAATATAATTAATATAATGTAATATAATACCGGTCTTATGTTAATTTTTGTTCCAAAAGACACATTAGAGCTGATTGTCCGGCTAGGTCTTATTTTCCGGGAAGCAGGGTAGGTGTTGCTTATATACTTTTTTCACTCTAGGTATTTGGGGTGACTTCACAGAGTTGTTCTAGCTAATTGGTTATATGTTTTCAGGCCTCTAATGTTTAAAACATCAAGCCTTGGGCTAGAGGCTGGATTGGGTTCAGCAACAGCAAAATGAAATTTTACTGGATAATGCTGGGATAAGAAAGCATTTCACACACAAAAAAGTGAACTTTCTCGATTGTTCTACATAAGGTTTTTGGGCCAACATCCCTCTGTCTTCACACTGAGGAATCCAGGAGTCCATTAACCATGGCCTTGAAATTAGATCTTTTTTCTTTTTTCTTTTTTGGTTAAAGCAGGGAATAAGACATGACCTATTTTATTAGATGCAGAAAAATCAACTATAAATCACTTTTGGTATTTCTCAATACCAAAAAATAAAAAAAATAAAAATAAAAATAAATAAAAGGAGCACCATTTACACAAAATGACAGCCCTGCTGGTCAGGGTTCAATCTTTCAGAATGAACAATGAGGCCCAAATCACCACAACTAAAGGCCTTTGAGTTATTACGAAACCCATGAGTTTCCTTGCTTTGGAGAAGTTTATTAAAAGCTCATGACAAATAATCTTTTGCAATTTCACAAAGTTATGAAGTTTAATCTCTTACTTAGGAGAGATGAGGCCATGAACGTCAGCTGGATTGTCCGGTAAGCAGGTAGAGCCCCGGTGGAGTAACACAGAGGCACGGAAAAATGAGAGAAGTTTTGCTCTGATGAATTTACCTAGAATTTTGCCATTTAGAAAATCTAAACAGACACCAGCAACTTTCATTTTGGCATACCTGAAATCTTATTTTTTTGAGTACATATTAGGGAGTTTTATCTCTTCCTTTCTTAGGGCCTCCAGAGGTCTGAATCCAGCCAGGCCAGAAATTCTTTCATAAACTTAAAGCATGGTTGTCAGTTCCACATAGCCCTACAGATGGCAAATGCATTTTTTGATGTTAATTTTTGCTACAACACAAATGTGGGCCATGTATTGTCTTCACTAGAATGGTTTAATGGAGATCTCTATTTTAAAGGTACTCATCAATTCCACAATTGCTCATAAAATTAGAGTAGCAAAGCCAAACAATAACAACAATAACGCCAGAACATTGGAAGAGACACTGGGCTCCCTGCCTTGAGAAAATGTGCATTTATGCTGTTTGATTTGGACATTTCTTTCTCTTGTTCCCTTCGCATACTGGGTGCAGGCTGAGTCATTTCCTTTGTCTGCCACCTAGAACCACTGAAGTGGTCTATATCTGGCTAAGACCATTACACTCATGTTGAAGGTTGCAGCTTCCATGAAGGCCAGCCAGTTTGCTCTGTCCCCAGGGGAACTGGGTAAGGGACGCAACATGACTTATACTAACCCTTCACCACGACTGGGAAAACAATCAAAGTGTATATACTTCAGGGATGATGGCCAAGCTGTTATCGTATGCGGAGGGTTAAGAGTAAATCCCCATGGTCCTATTTCTGTCATGGGAAGCTCAGGAAGTGGAATCTAAATGTGATGCCCATACTTACGTAATTTTACGTCTCTTCCAAACGACCTCCCTGATGCCAATTACCAAAGTCTGTGATGAATATGAAAACATGTGAGGTGCATTCACTCTGTCTTCTTTTCCTCTGACGGGAGACAATGTTGATGGGATGTTTTTTTCCAATAGCCCAAGATTGCTAGTTCCTATACTGATATCTTTTTTATACTAAGTGACAAAATGTCTATTTTTGGTGCTGGGAGACTGACTTCAAGTAAACTTTTCTATCTGTTTTAAAGAAGAAAAACAAAACAACTTGGAAATAACCAACCAATTGCTCCCATTTCCCTAGGAAGTCGTTCTTTATATTAAAAACCAAAGGATTTCTCAAATGCCTTCTATTTGGATTTTTAAAATCAGTCCTTTCCAAACACCTTCAGCTTTAGTCGCTTAATATCTTAAATGAGAAGGAGGAAGTTTATCCCAATCCATAGTTAACCTGTGGGACAATGAGTTCCTGAGTAGCAGACCCTGTGTCGTGTGTGTTTTAAATGTGGCCCCAACAGTAGCCTCTCAACGCATGCTTGTGGCACTAACCTGGCAGTTCGATGGACTGTGTCACAGAAGCCACCGTTTAGAGCCAGATGCGACTTTATAGTTTGTCAGTTATTCCTCCTACAGATGAAGCAGTTGAGCCCCAGGGAGGTGTCATGCAGATCAGACTTGACTCCATGCTTGTGTTACTCTATTCTACATTGAACAGGAGGTGAAGCTTCTCCATGATTGTTACTTAATAAAACCCAGAAAGCCCCCTACAAAACAGAAATGTCAGAAAAGTTGAGCCTGATTAAAAATACACTTAAAGCAAGGGGTTTGATAACTTTCAAGCAAGCTCCATCTTACTGGGATTGAGGACATTTTTTCTTTTTTGAGACCAGTACACCACATTGTTGATTTTTCCCTTTTGCAACAGCTATTTTGGGGATGTGTCCTGGGCAAAGTCCAAGTATTCAACCACAAGCTTAGCCTCTAGAGCCTTTTGTATTGGAGCAGCAGGACAGGGCACTATGCCTGTGCCCAGGATGAGTGACAGGCCCTGAGAAGGGTCTTCCCTCTCAGAAGTGTTGTGATCACTAGTGCAGGACAAAGCAATTCTGTTATTCAGACAGAGGTGGCCATAGAGCCATCAACTCACGGACAGCCCTAAGTCCCAAGTGCATGCTGGCTCCAGTCTCATCCAGCTGGGTTGTCACAGTTGCTTTTTTCTTTCTTTCCTTCTTTTTAAAATAGCTCTTAGATTCTGGTTGAGAATTATCTTAAGCTTTCTTGAGAATAAACATAAATCTGACCTGCCTTGTATTCCGAAGGGCTGTGTAATTCTCCCCAACTCCATTTCCAGACCAACGTGGAGCCTGGGTCTTTCTAGTGGATTCTAAACCCCCCAGTGTGGGGGTATAGTCATGTCAAGACAACCAGAGAACCTACCTGTCCCATTCTTTTCTACTCTCCAGGATTCTGTTTCAAAGAATCCTTTAGCCTCTGGTCCTCCGTGATCTGGGTGAGCTGGGCTCAGTTCCTTCCCATGTAAATCAAGTTAGGAGTGAATGATCTCCAAGATCCCTCTGATTCTAGCTCTATGGTCTCTGCTGGCCTTTTTTCTGTTATCCTAATGACATCTATTTGCAGATGTACTTGTCTGATGACTTGCTTCCAAGACACACAGTGAATTCAAACGAATGTCTCACTTTCTTGGTAAATATAAAACTGAAACTGCTGCTGAAATTCCTCCAGCATCATAGTCATGATGTTGCTAAGAAATAATTTTCTAAATGAAAATAGGAGAAATTCTTCCTTTATATCATTCAAAACTATGAAATGACAGTTTATTGTTAAAATCTTTATACCTAGGAGATGGTGAATTTTTGTATGTTCTATCTTGTTATGTGTTGCTGCATGCTTTTTTTAAAAAGCTCTGGGTTTGTGAAGCTTCGACCAATAAATGTGTTTTCTGCCTGAGTTATAAATATGTGGGTGTGGTGTTTCACCTGAATAGGATGGGTGTTTTTTTTCACACCTTGGCAAGACTGAATTAACTTGGACTTGGGGATCAATGCAAGCAAGAAAATAGCACTGCAAATTCTATACTGAAGAGTCAGTCCTTTAAATTCTTTTGATGGGAGGAGAGTACAGAAAAGGGCAGAGCTAACTGAAAACTGCAGGTGTTCAGGAAGAAGCAAGAATGAGATGGCAAAAGGAAACAAATCAGGAAACTGCTGTGCTCTCACGTGGTCGGAGTAAGGATGAAAGCTCGTAGAATCCGAATTTTCAAAAACTAGTAGAAAAATGTATTCATTATGAATTCAGTGAATCACTGCTAGTGGGTAAGGGGTTTCTTTTTGGGTGAGGAAAATGTTCTAAAATTAGATTGTGGTAATGGATATGGAACTCTGTGAATATACTAAAAACCCCTGAACTCTATATTTCAAATGGGGAGTTTTATGATCTGTGACTTTATATCTCAATAAAGCTGTTTTATAACACCAACTCAGTCATAACACTTGTCAAAATAATGGAAGAAGCTAAAACCTAAATTCCTTTTTTATAATGTATCAAAAATGAAATTGCCTCCTTTTGATGTCAGCACTTTTAGTGTACAATAAAGTTTTGGCCTTGATTTTTGAGAATTGTTGGTGTATCTGGTGTTTTTTTTTTATCAAAATAGGTATTTCAATACTCTTTTTTTACTATTTTATTGGATAAAGAACATGCTGTATTGTTATTGTGTACAGTACTGTTTGACTTTAATTTTTCCTCAGTATTTTGTTCAAACTGTAGCACGTACTAAATGTTATCGTATAAAAACAACAATCAGGGGTGGCCAGATGGTTCAGTTGGTTAGAGCACGAGTGCTTAACAAGGTTGCCGACTCGATTCCCACATGGGCCAGTGAATTGCGCCCTCCACAACTAGATTGAAAACAACGCTTGACTTGGAGCTGAGCCACAGGTGGGTGACCAGTTTTCTCAGTGGTTAGAGCGTAGTGCTCATAACACCAGGGTCACCAGTTCGATTCCCATATGGGCCAGTGAGAAACAATGGCTTGAGCTTGGAGCTGAGCTGCTGGTGGACGGCCGGTTGGCTCAGTGGTTGGAGTGTGGTGTTCATAACACCAAGGTCTCTGGTTCGATTCCCACATGGTCCAGTGAGCTGCGCCTTCCACAACCAGACTGAAAACAATTTGACGTGTAGCTGAGCTGTGCCCCCCATGACTAAATTGAAAAAATGACTTGACATCCTGGAAAAACACCCTGTTCCCCAATATTCCCCAGTAATAAAACAAACAAGACAACAATCAATATTTACTGACTACCTACAATGTGCCAGACACAGGGCAAGTACTTAAGTACATTATGACATTTAGCTCTTAAAATAGCCCTATGAGGTTGGTACCATTTTTATCTGATAGGAAACAGGCTCAGAGAAACTAAGAGCTTTGCCAAGGCAGCCCTGATGGTGGGTGGTGCCAGGGTCCTCTGGGCAGAGCCCATACCCTGAATATAGGACTTATGAGCCCTGGGGGGGTCTGCTATCACTGTCACTAACTTGCCGTGTGACTTTAGGTAAGTGACCTTGTATTCTTCACCTAGTGAATGAGAGACAGGTCACGATATCTAAGGTTTTTTATGGGCCAACATACCTGGTCATCCTATTCAGAAGCCCTCTATACTTCTGTATACCCCCCTTCCCACCCGCCCCCAAACCCAGAGGTCACAGGAGCCATCCTCAGCCCTAAGAACAACCCTGAGGACCCATTGTGAGTTGGAAAATGTGTCCACCATAAGAAGGACAGAGTAAGAAGGTTTCATCAGTGGACTCATATTTGTTGTCAAAGTTAAACATTTAGCCTGTTTGGGCTAAAAGTCTTGATTTTTTGGGTAGCTGTTATGACATGGAACACTAATTGGGGAAAGGTCATTTCTACAAACTTTAAAATTCATTTTATTTCTCACATGTGTGGGTTTCTCAGTATTTAAAAAAAAATGTTTTTCTCTATAAGATGATTGCCGCATGTCCCAAATTTAAGAAGAAACTTCTCCTGTTTGACGTCTGCTTCCGTTCCTTCTCCAGTTCCTCAACATCTTTAAAAATTCTAGATGGAAAGGAAATTCGAGAGTTTGACCCAGCATTGACATTTTACGTGTGATGCTGAAATAAAAGAATGCTGTAATCTGTTATAGATTGGTTGACTATATAAGAGCAGGATCATAAAATTTCTAGTTCACTTAACTTAAAAATAATACTGAATCCATGAATGCAGACTGTTCAGTCATATTAAATAATTTTAGTGGGATTTGAAGAAGGGTTTATATATTATATAGAGAGATATTAATATATATATAGATAAATATTCATTACTGTTATTGAAATAATTCCTAAATATAGGAAACTTTTAGTAACTTGGAATAAAAGCAAATGTGATTCATTTGGGAACTAGATATACTTTCAAACATGAATTTGATATATATTTTGAATAATATATATTTGCTGGAACTTAGTGCAATTATTATTGCAAAGAAACACGGGAGATATGACACAGTGACACCCTACGATGTTTCTTAAGGAATCAACACACTTTGCTCTTTCAAACCAGGACACAAATATATCCACTCCTTAATAATGCTGCAGCTCCAGAGGGAGGGTTGACCTTTTCAACCAGGGAGGACCTTGATTAGACAGTCACCCACATGCCTACCCTTTTGTATTATTTAGTTTTTCTCTCCAGTTTCGCTTGTGTTTTGTCGGTAATCCAAGAAAGAGAAAAATCAAAGCAAGAGAAACGGAAAGTTGAATTGCAAAAAGCAACTGAGAAACTTACCTTTTGTCAGAGGTAAGGTCCAGCACGATGGAAGTAGGGAAGAGCTGAAAAGGAAGCAGGGAGACAACACTGAGGAGGAAGGAAACAGAAGGAAGAGAAAAACATCTGTGGGGACAGAGCCCCAGAGAGCAGTTTCCAGGCTCTCGGCCTCACGTGGAGAGGTGCTGGCTGGGGTAGTAGATGGCCATCAGCTGTGGCTAGTTGGCCGTCAGCTGTAACCAGTGAGCCATTGGCCACTAATGTAACTGCCGTGGCTACGCTAGCAGAAAATGGGGGCTAGCAAGAAGATGGTGGCTGAGCTAGCAAGAGTGAATTGTGAGAGGTGGATGCTGCCAGCAAGAATGTAGCAGTATGACTCCCCCATCTATGGCTCCGTGGGTGTTCCTTTTTGGCCTAGCCATATCCTGCGTTCTTACCTGAAGAGTGGGAGCGGAGACCCCGCCTGTCACCCCGCACGACAACATCTCATCTCATCTTTATGGTAAAGGACCTTTCACATTCCATCCATGGTGTCTCCTTGTGCTGAAGGCCCTTCCTTTCAGTAATATGACAGGAACACATCTGGTGCTGCCTGAGTGAAATGTCATCTCAGAAAATGTGCCCTGCTGAAGGAAAGTGTATCTTCTTACTGGCCCTTTCTGGTCATCTGGAAGAGTGATTTCTGGAAGTTCAAACTTTCTGAACCCTATCTGGTCTCTACAATAAGGATGGTAGTCACCTGATTACTGTTAGCAAGTCACTATCTCTACCTTGACAGCTAGACAGTTGAAAATGTTAGTTGAAAATTATGGGAGACCCTGAAAGCCCATCCCCATCCCCAATAGTGTGTCAAGTTGATAGATATAGCAAATAGTCAAGTGAAAAGAGACAGGTAAAACTTCAAATCTGCGTAGGCAATATGACTTTTAGAACTATATATTTCCAGTGTTACTGTTGAGAGTTCTATGAAAAACCATAGAATGATTTGGCTACAGTTGTTGCATTTAGATGTACAGATGACAGCTTATGCAAAGCAGTGTGCCCTAATGGTCATCTGTGGCCAGAGAAAATAAGGAACTCTTGATATTGAACTTATGAATTACTCTGAAGCTGTTACCACATCCTTTTGGCCTGACTTTATTGCAGAAGTTATTTCCCTTTCCACATCTAGATAGGCTTAGAAACTGCCCCGGGGCCATTATTTCAAAGGAGAAATTTCTCTTCCATCCTGCCTGTGATTTCTTTGTGCTCTGGGCACTAGTTTTTGTGAAACAGGGATGCAGTGACTTCAGTCTGATCTTCTATCTGGGTTATGTAATGTGTTTGCGGCTAATTCACTGAGTTCCGTCAGGAATATTCTTTGCCAGAATTATTTGGCAAGAATCCTCTGAAGAATTACTTTCAGCTTTGTTTGTGGTTACTAGACGCAATTGGAATTTCCTGTATCTCCTGGAGATTCAAAGATTCTCGTGGAGGGGCTGAGGCCCTGGCTGCAAGGTGTGTTTCTGCCTGTAAATCCAAGAAGTCTGGGTGCAGTGTGGAGGGAGATGCTGAGGGCTCAGTTCTTCTGAAAGCCTTCCCAGTCAATTGGACAATTTTGGTCAAACACTGACTTGGGGAAAGGACCCATGTGCTGCCCTTCCAGAGCCCATAGTTAGAAAAGTGTCTCATAGGCGAGAGGGAAGCACCAACCCAGAGCTTTGGTCGTGTGGAGATATGTATTCTGGCTGGAGATCTGGGAGGAGTCATGGAGGGAATGAAATTGATGGGCTTGTGATGAGGAAGTGATGAGGAAGACTTAGGTGAGCACGAAGGGAAGGTTCAGGCAGAGGAGTCAGGATGAGGTGAGAAACTTCTCATGGTTTGCCTGGGGCTTTCCTGGTTTTAGCAGTGAAAGCCCTATGTGGACAGAGTCCTAGAAAGCAGTTTCCAGGCTTTTGGCCTCACGTGGAAAGGTGCTGGCTCAGTTATTAGATGGCCATCAGCTGTAATCAGATGGCCATCCGCTGTGACTGGGTGGCCATCAGCTGTTACTGGTTAGCCGTTAGCCACTGATGTGACTGCCGTGGCTAGGCTAGGGGGTTGGTTGTTTGGCAGAGAAGCAGATGGCGGATTGTGCATTGTGTGGAGCCTGCTTCCTGTGTCTCCAACCCAGCCTCCAGCCAGAAATAGTGGTATGAACCCCCTATCTATGGCTCCATTGTTGTTCCTTTTGGGCCTCACCATATCTTGCGTTCTTGTGTGGGGCGTAGGAGCTGAGACCCTGCATGACAACCCCCATCTTGGGAACCCAGGCAAAGTGGGTTGGTTGGCCCCCCTAGATGGGGAGGGATGGCGGGGGTGGGGAGGCTTGGGGTTTTGGCTTTTTCTTTTTTAATGTCTCAGAGAGTAGCTTTTAAACTAGTTTTTGGAAAATGAATAATTTTCCTATGATACTCTGAAATTATGCAGTCCTATATTCCTACGAAACTCTGAAATGTCTCAGGTACTGGGAGTTCAGTGTAAACCTGAGTGAGATTTTGTCATGAGTTCCCTGTAATGTACTCTTTGGTCAGAATGGCCTCAAAACTAACGACTGTGATTTCCCTAAGAGTCTGGTTCCTGTGGATATAATGATTTGGTAACTGACCATCTTTTTTGGGCTTTAGTTTCTCTCGCTGCAAGGAGAACTTATTTTCTCCTATAACAGATTTCAAAAATATTTTTAATGAAGGGGTGCCTAGACCTTGGAACTTTTAAAACTGAGGACGTACTTAGAGGTCTGAAATAGCAGGAAATGCCCTACTCTTTAGATAGCATCTACTCTAAATTTTTTATTTTGTTTTGTTCTGTCTTTTACTTGTTAAAATATATATATTTAAGTGTTTTTATTTATATCATGTTCCCAAAAGGACCATAGGTGGAATAGCTCTGTTAAGAGATTTCATCATGAAAATCATCACTTATGAAACTCAATCAAAATGAGAATTGAATATAAAAATATCAAATTCCAATTGAGTATTCATTTACATGATAAAATTATCTCTCATATACAAAAGATCTGAGTAGTAGGAAATAGTAGTCAAGGAACTAGATGCTTTGACCTCTTTGCCACAGTTAAATGAACACATTTAATCTTGGAACACTGTTCTTTAACTTGTTTTTATATCTTTCTTACTCCAAGTACCTTGGCAGATTTAACTTGGGCTGAAGTTGCATTCCCCTCAACTGGTGTCTGGGGTTACGTGACCAGGATAAACTTCCTAAAGAAATGGAAAGTTTCCCATGGGAAGTATCTGTCTAAATTATTCATTCCCCAGTGACCGATGTTGAGACTACGTTTAGAAAAACAATAGGCTGTTTCAAATCAATCCAGCTCCAGGGACTCAAGAAAGCATTAGATCTTTGACCAAGAAAGTAATGTATCAGATAGAAATACTGTCAACGTCATGCTTATCTTATTATGGGGCAAAAAATGTCACTAGAGCTTCAGATATCACATCTGTATTTAATGCACTTTGTTTAGTTTATTAGGAACCATGCTTTCTTTCCCAGAATCCCTCCTGCAAACTTTCTTTCACATCTCATTGGTTGGAACTAGGCCACATGGGTTACCTCCAGCTATAAATGTGGCTGGGAAAGTCATTGACTTTCTATTCTCTATAGCAGGGGTCAGCAAACTTTTTCAGTAAAGACTAAGACAGTAAATATCTTACGCTGTGCAGGCCATTTGGTCTCTGTCACAACTACTCAGCTCTGTCATGTAGTTCAAAAGAAGCCAGAGATAATGTGTAAATGAATGAATGCGTCTGCATTCCAATACGTCTTTATTTATGGACACTGAATTTTGAATTTTATATAGTATTCATGAAGTGTTGTTTTTCTTTTGATCTTTCTTCAACCATTTAAAAATGTGGAAATCATTCTTAGCTCACAGGCTATACATGTGTGAGAGGAGGGTGAGAATGGCTTTGGGAGCCCCCTACAGTGGTCCCACAAATAGGCTCTGTACCTTGAATACAGACTATTGGAAAGTGATGACAAGCTCAGTCTATCAAGCCAACTTTAATTTTCCCGAGATCAACAAGAAAAGTTGGCTTCCAAATCATGTACTTTGTCATGAAGAAATTAAAATTTAAGTGATTTTTAACTCAGAAAATCTGTTTTGCTGATCTGGGCCAGACCTTATATATTTTACATATTTTATTTAAAGTTGCCCTATCATAATTGTAAAACTGGATCCAACCCTACATGAAAAACTTTAGAATAAAGTCTAGAAATACACCAGAAAATTATTGACACTGTAACACAGACATTTGCATAATTATTCAAAGGTCTATTTGCATTACCTTCATGAAAATTTGGAGATAGTACTAACCTAAATACTAGTTAAAACAGGAGAGTGATATATTAGATGCGTTGATCTAATGATTATTCGTTTTGAATATATCTCCAAAATGTTACCTGTTGATTCCCTTAGAAACCTTCTATTTGTTCTCTTTTGAACTTCATAGTTAATTTTATAATTATACTGTGTGTTTGTGTATGAATTTGTATGTAAATATAAAAATATAATATACATTATGTGTGTATACATAGGTATATATATGTACACACATGTAATTATGACAATTATAATATATATTATGTATTATATATACATATATAACATATAAATGTATATATGTAGTAATCAGAATATTCTCCTTCTTAAAAAAAGAAATGTGTTGAGTTACATAGAAGAAGAGTCTCGGGATTCAGGCATGGATCCAGCTATTCAGATGATATCATCAGAATTCAGTCTTGCTCTGTCTCTCCTCTCTTCTCCCAACTGTGTTGACTTCACTCTCTGATCCCTTCATGATGGTAGATGGGCACCAGCTGCTCTAGGCATGCATTAGACCAGGTCAGCATTCCCAGAGGAAAAAGAGCTGCTCTTTTTCCTAGGGTTGGGTCTCACTGAACTGACTGGAACATGTGTCCACCCCTGAACACACCACTATGGTCAAGACATTGGAATAGCTGAGAGGCCTGTGTGGATTGTGTAGTTAAATGTCCCTTCCTAGAGCTGGGATATTGTCAGGTTGGCTGGTTTTTCTGAACCACAGGGATAGAAAATAAAGGATAAATCCCCAAACAAAAATCAGGGTGAATGGATCCTGGAAAGACAAAAACTATTATTCATCACAGCAACATTAACATTTGACTTTAACAAAAGAATCAGGAAGAGACCATATGGAGACTCAAAGAAAACAAATGAGGAATGGAAAAACCATAGAAATATAAAGAATACGTTTTATAGTTAATTGGGCAAGGTCAGTGTTCATAATCTTGGCAATGCATCAGAAAACTCTAGGTAGTTAAAAAAAAGAAACCCCACAAAAACAGATTTCTGCACCTGACCCCAGACTGACTGAATCAGACGCTGAGAGTGCGACCCGGGATTCTGTGTATTTTTAAATCACCAAAGGTAATAGATATTCAGTTCATCCACAGACTTGCTTTGGGAAACACTAAATGCGGTTGTGTTAGAGTACATTAAGCTAAGCTGCCATAGCAAAGGGACCTCAAATTATAGAGGCCTAAATAAGAAGTTAATTTCTTTCTCGTGTAATTGTCTGGAGGCGAATGGTCCAGGATGGTGGATGTGTTCATTCCAAGACCCATGTTCCTTCTCTCCTATTGCTCCACCATCCCCTAGGGGGATGCATGCTTGGAGCTGGTTGCTGCCACATCCACATGCCAGCCCATGGGAAAAACAAAGAAAGGGCAGAGAAGCACTGAGAGGTATGGTAAGGCCGAGGCTCAGAAGTGCACACATCACTTCCACTTTCATTATATTAGCCAGAACTTAGTCACGTGGTGTAGCAGGCTGCAAGGGAAGCTAGAAAGTATAGTCTTTCTCTTGCCTGAAGGTCTCTAAATGCACACACTCACATATACACATAAATGGCTAAGTGGGCATATGCCCAACTAAAATTGGACACCTAAACATTAAACATTACTTCAGTTAAACACGACAAATTGAATCCTTGCATTAATCTTATTCCTTCATGAAACTCCACTGAAATGAGACTAAAGGATAAAAATGGTAAAAAGTCAAAGAGAACAACAGAGGAGTAAGAGAAAAAAGTGATGTCAGCACTATTTTGCAAAGTAGAAAACAGATGTGTGCCTTGACGCACAGATGTCACAGGTGTGATTTGTTGTCAGATTTGCCTCATTCCTGTGGGTTACTTGGAGGGCTTGAGAGTGGCAGGAGTCTCTAGGGCTGGCTGCTGGAGCCCCTGGGGCAGTGAGAACGACCTCTAGCCTGCCTTGTCAGTTTGCCCTTGATACACTGTGCAAATATAACCCTTTCCTCTAACTAAAATGTGCCAGAAAGACATGCTTTGAGATTTACACGTGAATTTTATGTACACTATCTTTCTTGGTCTTGCAGGAGCTTTCTGAAGTTATTATTAATCTCATCTTCCAAATGTAGAAACTGAGTCCCTGGATAAGTTAGATATTTTGTGATTTAAAACATTCAGACATTCTGTGACAACATGGATGGACCTAGAGAGTATTATGCTAAATGAAGTAAGTCAAAGACAAATACCATATGATTTCATATGTAGAATCTAAAGAACAAAATAAACAAACAAAACAGAAACAGACTCATAGATACAGAGAATAAACTGATGGTTGTCAAAGGGGAGAGGGGGTTAGGGAGCTGGGTGAGAAAGGTGAAGGGATTAAGAAATATAAATTGGTAGTTACAATATAGTCCCAGGGATACAAAGTACAGCATAGAGAATACAGTCAGTAATGTTGTGACAACTATGTATAGTGCCAGGTGGGTACTAGACTAATCAGGGAGAGCACTGCATAAATTATATAAATGTCTAACCACTATGCTGTACACCTAACACTAATATAAAATAATATTGAATGTCCAAAAAAATTTTTTTGAATGAAAAAAAAGGAAATACTTTCCCTACCAAAAATTAATTAATTAATTAATTAATTTAAAAAAAAACAGGAAAAAAAAATCAAACATTCAACCACTAAAGAAAACTTTACCCCACAAAAGTAGATTTTTTTTTTTTTAATCACCCATTCTAGCTTTGGACCATTTTCATCCTTACCTATTGATTCCCATGACAGGCCATCAGCAAGAATTTTCTAGGTACCTGCTATGTGTTTATAGGCCTAAAAGAAGACCCTGTTAACTGAAGCCCTCTGAAAAGTAAGCCAAATGTAGCAAAAATGAGAAAAGGGTTAAGCCTATTAGGTTTGTGCCTAAATTCTTACCGTATTGGGTGCGTCTGCATGGCATGACATTCTGTTGATTCACGTGGATCAAAGAGATGTTGAAAGGCCAGGAAGAAGTAATATTCCTCCCCAGGTCCTTTAGCATTAGCATTCCCCAAAAACAAATATTTATACAGGCAATACAGTTTACTTCTTAAGTCCAATTTTTTTGTTTAAGATAGATAATAGAGTGCCCCACATTGGCACAGTTATTTGATGACAGAGTCAGAATTTGCAACTAGGTCTCCAGACTCACTTTACTGCTGCAGAGAGAAGAGGCATGTTTATTATTTCCAGCTCTCCATTCTCATTTTACACTTCCCTCTGAGTCTACTGGACAATGGTGAACTTTCATTGCTGAGAGAGGGTGGTGGGAGGAGGAAGCTAATGGGGTGATGCGAAGGAAGGATGGTTTGGCAACCACAGAACTGAAAGCTGAGAGAATGAGGGTGGCTCGGCCAACTCAAATCTCTTTATTTGTTGCTTGTGAAGATGTGACAAGACCTGAGAAGCCAGAACAGAAGACAGTGGGTGCATTGTTCTGTTGGACTGAAGCCCAAATGTTCTTCCTCACCATTTGTTTCTTCGGCCTCCTGAACTCCACTAGATGGCGATGTGCTGATCTCTGGTGCCAACTGCTTATGGTGAGAAAATGGGGAAGAGTTTGTGTGGGAGAGGGCTGGGCTTGACCCAAGCGTGTGTAGCATTTTCACTTGTTTCTTTGACTTCTGAGACCGTTTGTCTGAGACTCTCAACCCTGAAGCTGCTGGTGGTCAGGATGTTTTATTTCCACTAAAAAAATGTGCGGTGTGGTTTAATATCGTTTGGGTGCTTTTAAAGAAATTGCTGATTTCCCTTTGTAGTTTAAATGTTTTTTTGTTGGCCAAAGATTTAAACAGTTGAACTCCAGAAGTTATTTCTCTGAAGCTTTGTAATGGCAGAATATACTTTCCTGCTTTCCTTTCTCCCAAGAAGATATTGCTTCATGACACATGGTAGCATCTAATGGTATCATCAATTTCTAACCTACATCATAATTATTTACCATGTCTTATTTCTTCCTCTGGATTTTTAGTTTTTTGGAGTCAGGAGCTAACTATGAATGAAGTTCCCAATACTCATGGTGCCTAGTAAAACCGTTGAATGAAGAAAAACAATCAATCATTTTTGCTAACTAATAAAACAATTAAGAAACAATGTATTGTTTCATAGAGAACCTGAATAAATGAAAACAAAAATCAACACACAAAATGCTGTTTCAGTATTGTTAACGAACTGGTAGAGGCAGATTGAAGAAGCAAGCTGTTGTTTCAGAGGGAACTTTAGTTGCTTGATTTAGTAAAGAGACAATCTTCTATTAACATACCAATTATTTTCAAATGAATGCTTCTGACGGAACCTGGAATTAGGGCACCCAGACTGTAATCCCAGCTGTGTGACTAGCAAACTGCGGAAATTTGGCCAAGTTACTTGAGTCCCCGAATATCAGTTTCCTCTGCTGTACAATGAAGGGATTGAAGTCATTATTAGATCATCACGAAAGTTCCTTCCAGTATTAGCATCTACCAAGTGTGGGCCTCCCCTGTGTCATCTTGATGACTTTTGTACAGTGAGCCCTCCGGAAATGCCTGTGAGTCAACTGAAGGAGTTAGTTAAGTGGTTTCACTTTAATGTTGTTTATTTTACAAGCTTTTCTTTATGGATAATGTAAACTAAATCTTAACCAAGCTCCTCTTTACATTAGCACATATTTCAGATTGGCAGTTTCCAAGTTACTGACACGATATTTAATTTGGAGAGCTTCTCACTGTTACATCTCTCATAGCTAGTCCATGAATTACAGATTTTATTTTACATAAAAGAGATATTTAGAGATCATTTTGTCCAGGGATTCTGCATCTGGGCTCTCTAAACTGATGGGTTTTAAGGGCTTCATGTACCCCTAAAATGTAGTTGTCTGAATCCTGTCACTCTTTATTGCTTTCCTCTAACTTATTTTTATTAAAAGCACTATCACTACGTGAAATTATCATATATTTTAAATTTGTTTATCAAGTCTGTGCCAAAGGTCTCCATTTCTGTGGGTGCATGCCCGTGCGTGCACACACACACACGCACACACTTACACTCCCCACTAGACTAAAGATCTGGGAGGGTGGAACCTCATCACTGCATCTCAGTGTCCACAGAACAGGACCTGACATTCAGTAGTTGATCAATAAACATTTGTTGACTGAATGTACAAACCAAAAATAAAGCGTATAATTTTGGAACCAATCGCAAATCAATATCCCATGCCCCAAACCCCCAAACTCAATTCCAAAATCCTTTAAAAATATGTAACTTCTGAAGATTCTAGAGGAAGCAACAAAAGGATGTGGGGATTCTCGTGTATTGCAAATACATAAACTTTCTAAAAATCCTCTTTACCCATCCATCTCTCCCACATCTCGGACAAGACAGATGTCTTGAACTTGCTTCTCTCTTCCTTCCCAAAATTCTGACCCTGCTGGCTCTCTTGTCTTCTTCATTTCTTCTCTTTCTCCTTTGCCCCCAAATCTATTCTTCTTTTTAAAATTGAGATATAATTCTCACACCATAAGATTCACTATTTTAAAGGGTACAATTTAGTAGGTTTTAGTATATTCACAAGGTTATGCAACCATCACCACTAATTCCAGAACATTTTTATCAACCCATAAAGAAACTGGTACCCATTAGCAGTCACTCCCCACTAACCCTTCCCTCACCCTCTGGCAACCATTAATCCACTGTCTATGTATGGATTTGCTTCTTTGGACATTTTACACAAATAGAATCAGATGATATGTGGTGTTTTGTGTCTGGCTTCTTAGTATCATGTCATCAAGGTTCATTCATATTATAGTGAGTATCAATACTTCATTCCTTTTTATGGCCAAATAGTACTCCATCATCGGCTATGCCACATTTTGTTTATTTATTTGTAAGTCGATGGGCATTTGGGTTGTTTCTACTATTTGACTATTATGAATAATATTGCTATGAATACTCATGCACAAGTTTTTCTGTGAACATGTGTTTTCAATTCTCTTTTTTATTACAGCCATTTTAGTGAGTGTGAAGTTGTATCTCGTTGTGGTTTTGATATGCGTTTCCTTAATGATTGATGAGACTAATGATATTGAGCGTCTTTTCATGATCTTACTGGCAATTTGTGTACATTTGTTGGGGATATGTCTAGTCAAGTCTCTTACCCATTTTAAAATTGGCTTATTTGTCTTTTCATTATTGAATTGTATGAGTCAGACATATGATTTGCAAATATATTTTCCTATTCTGTAGATTGTTTTTCACTTTCCTGATCATATCCTTGGGATCACAAAAGTTCTTAATTTTGGTGAAGTACATTTTATCTACCCCAGATCTATTCTTACTTATCTTCTACATTAACATCCTGACCCTTAGGTAAATCAATCTTGCCTCTCTTGTTACTTCCAATTCTCCTTTCTACACATTACCCTGATCTGTATAACAAAGACCCTGAGGAAAGTCAAAGAAATGCAATATCTTCTTTAGAATGTGAAATGAAGAAGAAAGTCTGTGACCTTCTGTATTTTCATATTATTGTCCCTTTCAGATAAACAAAAGTATTTAGGCATAATGTGCATTTTTCTGAGGGTAAGGTTTATTTTATCAGATTTTCAAAGCTATCTTTAATGCCCAGCATGTTAAGAAATAAGCATCTAGCCTCATTCTCTTGTTTTATAGGAAAATGAGACCTAGAGCAGTTAAATGACTTGGCCGAGGTCACCCAGCTTATTAATGACAGTTCTACACACACATAGATTTCCTCATCTTACCATCTCCTCTCTCATCAACTCCATCCCAGTGTACCATGCTGCCTATAGAACTTCTGTATTGCAGGGAAATGCCTCTTGGAGCAGCATATTAATCCAGTGTAACATTTTATCAAATATATTTTTCGTCAGAGACTAAGTCCACGATTGACCTGGAAGGGTATGTAGGAGATGGGGACAGGGCAGGTCTGGGGAGGGTACAGAAGCTTCTCCTGAGGAAAGTCACAGAATGAAAGGTGGGGGAGGATGGTGAAAATAAAAGATACATCACCACTTTGCTTGGATCTGCTGAAAACAAATGGCAGATTTAAATCATGGAAGTACATATGCTGAGGAGTGGACAAGGAATCAGAGAAACTGGAACTTAAAGCAAAATTGGGGGGCGCTGCAAGAAAGATGGTACAATTGATAACCCCAATGATCATTTCTCTCATCTAGAAAATAAAAGAAATGTCTCTGTATGCCACATTGAAAACAAAAAAGAGACAATTTTAGAAATTTGCTGGTCAATTTTTCACTTCTGAACTTTTTTTTTCAGTCAGCAAAGAAATTTCTAAATGATGTTTTGGATTTTGTTTATTTCTTAATGTAATACTCTTCTTCCAGACCATGCCCAGGGAAGCAAGCAGTCCTTTTTCCAATTAGTGAGACACAAATGATAGAGTCTCTAGTGCAAAACACTACGCACCAATTTTTATAGAACTCTTCCCACCGCAATGTAGACATGACTGAAATCATTTCCAATCCCCTCTCCACCCCTCTCTTTTAGACAAATAACAGTTCCTTTTTATTCTCATCACATCAATTCCTTTCATCCTGGAAAGCTGCCTCTCCGTGTGGGTCCTGGTCATGTACCCATTGGTCAGTCAAACCATCTGTTGCAATCACTCCTCTAATTGCCAGTGATAAAGTAGTTAGGAGATGAGGCCACTACTGACTGAACTTGAGAGAACCAGAACAGTATGGAATTTGCAACTGCCTTTGCAACAGGAGTTGCTGTGGCAAGCTGACATGGGGAGGGGGTGTAGAAAGTCAGATTGTCAAGAAACAGAGTTTAAGGGGAGAGTCTATTTCCCCGTTCTGCTGAGGTTTTTCTGCATTTGCCATCTCTTTGTACTAAGAAGCGTAGGAGGCTATACTAGCAAATGCTGAGCTTGCATATGCTAAAAAATAGGAAACAAGCCTGTGCGCATGAGCAGAGTTGTGGATTCCAGTTTTGCATCCTCTTTTCATATTTATTTACCTGGTGTGTTTAATTCATAGTGACCTAGTCCAAGATTTCTCTGTCAAAATGTAACAATACTTGAAGATCTCTCCTCCAGAGATCACTGATACTCTCTTTAATCCTTGCAGCAGATCATTAGTCTTGTACTAAAGATCATTAAAGAATGCCTACCTTTTGCACAGATGGAAATCTTTGTGCTCAGAGAAGGTAAGGGATGTACTCAAGGTTGGTATATTATTTTCCCAAGGCTGTCATAACAAAGTACCACAAATTGGGTGGCTCAAAACAACAGATATGTTCAAATATATGGTGATGGAAAGAGAGCTGACTCTGGATGGTGAACGCACCACGTGATATCTAGATAATGTGTTACAGATTGTACACCTGAAATCTATATAACTTTACTAACAATTGTCACCCCAAATAAACTTTAATTAAAAAATAAATAAATAGAACAAAAAAATGAAAAATAAAAAGATATTATTGCTTCACAGTTCTGGAGGTTAGAAGTCCAAAATCAACGTGTTGGCAGGACCGTGCTTCCTCTGAAACCCAGCAGAGGATACAGGTAACCCCCCTATAACACGGTTGTTAGGTTCCTAAAAATGCCGTGTTATGCGAATCCATGTTATACGAAACAAAGAAAGAGTACAAAAAAGGGGGTTAGGTTCCAAAAATTAAAAAAACATGCTATTTTTATAATTAAGAGAAATATCTTTATTAAAGCAATTTTCACCAAAAGTATAACATATTAAAAGGTGTTAAATAATGTTTTCTTTTTCATCATTACTAAGAACCATTAACCGAGGGTGTTTTCTTTGTGACAAGATACTATCTTCATCCTCTGAATTTAATACTCCACAAACAAAATGGATTTAAAATTCTTATAAATTTTTAAATTCTACAGTCAAATCTGATACGACATCCACGCTTGAATGAAAAATTTCGAATGAGATTTCTTTGGCTCGTAAAAGCTCTTATTATGCTCCATGTTGTACGAGGGTTTCCCCCAATTCTCAAACCGTGTTAGAGCGAACCCGTGTTATAGATGTGCCGTGTTATATCGGGGTTACCTGTACTTCTTGCCTCTTCCAGCGTCTGTGGGTGGCTGTCAGTCCTTGGTGCTCCTCTACCTGCAGCTGCTTCATTCTACTCTGCCTCTGTTATCACGTGGTGTTTTCCCTTTGGGTCTTTGTCTAAATTCCCCCCATCTTATAAGGACACCAGTCATATTGAACTAAGCACCCCCCCAATGACCTTATCTTAACTTGGGTACATCCGCAAAGACTCTCTGTACAAATAATGTTACATTCACAGACTTTTTGCTGTCCGTGTGGTAAAACATACGTACAATGTTCCATTTTAACCATTTTTAAGTGTACAACTCAATGTCATTAGTTATATTCACAGTGTTGTGCAACCATCACCGCTATCTATTTCCAAAACTTTTTATTGTTCCCAAACAGAAACTCTGGTCTCATTAAACAATAACTTCTCATCTTGTTTCCCCTCAGCTTCTAATCTACTTTCTGTCTCTATAAATTTGCCTATTCTAGGTCCCTCATATAAGTGGCATCATACAGTGTTTGCCCTTTTGTGTCTGGCTAATTTCATTCAGCATAATGCTCTCAAGTTTCCTCCATGTTGTGGCATGTACCACCACTTCATTCCTTTTGTTGGTTGAATAAAATTTTATGCTATAGGTAGCACACTTTGTCCATTCATCCACCAGTGGACATTTGGGCTACTTCCACCTTTTGGCTAGTATGACTAATGATGCTATGAACATGGGTGTGCTAATATCTGTTCAAATCCCTTTCAATTCCTTTGGGTATATATTTAGGGGTGGAATCACTAGATTACATGGCAATTCTAAGTTTAGCTTTTTAAGGAACCGCAAACCATTTTCTATGGTGGCCATACCATGTTACACTCCCACCTCTTGATTTTAAACGACCAATTATTTCCACTCTGGGAAATTATATTTATTTCATTGTTCTTCCCCATTTTTCTTCAAAAGGACATGTCAATTTTTGGTTCTTCAAATGACCATCACAGAAATCTGCTGACCAACCAAAACCAAGTTTATTAGACCTACTGCAGCAAGGAAGACTATATCTTTAAAGGTTGATAGTTGGGTCTCAGAAAGGGGAAGTCAAGGGATAATGTTTATGGGGTTTAGGGCCTAATCTTGGTGACAGTAAGGCAGGCCTTGGTAGCTGAGTCACTGGCACTGGGCAGTTTACGACACAATAGTTTTGGATTTGTGGGTACAATAAAGTGAGGGTCTTGATGAATAAGACTGTTATCCTTGATAAGTAAGCTCTTATAGTTGGCTCATAGTCTTATCTTCCAAGAGCAAAGGTTTATTTCCTGGAGTAAATAAGATAGTTTTGTTTCTTGTTTAACATGGGGACAACATACCCCATCCCAGTATTTTTGAACACAGGCACAGGAAGTTATGTTGGTGTCCCTCTTCAGAGGTAAAGAGGGAAGAATCTTATCTTTTCTTTAATATCAGGTATTCACTGGGTGAGGGTCACGACAGGAAGAGGAGGGATGACAGGACCGTGAATGATAGAGCTGGGATGAGCAGTCAGGTGGGAATTGTAGTCCTTTAGGCCAGTTCTCTGAACTCAGATCAAGTTGAATTTCTGGACTCTGCACTTGAACTCTAGTGAATACTTTTGTTTAATGTGATATAAACTATATATCCACATGGGCCTTCCCAATGTTTCTAGTCTTGTCAGCCATGCAGGTAACAGTTCTTGCCTCCTTTCCTCAGACTACCAACACACACACACACACACACACACACACACACACACACACACACACACACACACACTTCTTTCCTCCCCACATCACCTTTAACACAACTTCCACTCAGTCAAAAATTGACAAAGAGCAGTAAGAAAAACTACAGTAGCTCCATAAAACTCTGCATTGTTTGGAGAAACAGGAAAAAATAGCACATTTGTTAGCTTTTATCTGATATGTAGTTGCACGAGTTGTTTCAATTCTTACAATATATTTTGTGCACTAAAATTCCTACACTTTAATAAAATCAGATTTTTATAACCACGTATAACAAAGGTCCACAAGGATTGGGCTAAATTTTATGTTAAATATGACTTCGACGTTTACAACACTCAGTTGAAACAACCAGTAAAAAGTTAAAGAAATTTTATTAATCAGAATTCCTCTTGGGAAAGCATTTTATTTATTGGAAATAAATATTTTGATAAGCAAGTTTGACTGGAAGAGTGGGATCCCAAGAACATGATTAAGTAGTAGCAGTAGTAGTAGTAATAATAATATTAGTAAACTGCCTTTTATTAAGGCCGAATCTTGGTATCAAGTGGTCATTTGTTCAGTTGGGCTATGAATTCGTTTTGTCATGCATCTTTGAGCATAGAAGCAAGAAGAAAGCAGAATCTCTCTGTATAATAGAGAAGACCCTGCTAGGATGAGCACTGCTAGAGGAAGGAGAGAGAGAGAAACAATTCTCAGACATAGTACATCAAACAGCAGATAGAAATGATATATCAAATGTTTGCTGTAGGATGTAAACTCTAGGCCACTGTTGATCACCCTTGGGACTATTTACATTTTAGGCCACATAATTCTTTATTGATGGGGTTGTCCTGTGCGTTGTGGAATGTTTAGCAGCATTTCTGGTCACTAACCACTAGATGCCAATAGTATCTTCCTCCTTCCCCCAGTTCTGACAACCCAAAGTGTCTCCAGACATTGCCAAATGTCCCCTGGGGCGCAAAATCACCATGGGTTGAGAACCACGGCGTTGTGTCTTTAGTAAAGTGTAGTTTGCTCTGGAATGCAGTAGGGGAGAAAGGCCAACAGCCAGCTACTAAGATGAATGTTCTAATAGAAAACAGGAAGCCACTATAGGCTTACTTTACTGGAACACTTTACTCCTGTACTAACATTATAGACTGGAGCCATGGCCTGCACACAGTCAAGTTTCTAACACACAGTCTGATTCGTATTGCGAAGGCAGGATGAGACAGAGTTAGATTTTACGAGGATTCTTAGCTCCTCTGTGCTCCGGGTCAACCTTGAACCTTCCTTTATTACAGCACTTTACCTTATACTTTAATGCCTGCATATACCTATGGGTTTTTTTTTATTTGTTTTGGTTGTTTTTTTGTAGACGGCAGGCTTTTATTATCATCACTGCCCAACACAATGTCTAAAACATTCTAAGCCTGAAGTCAAAAACTGGCCTTACGTGGTCCACTGGCCTTACTTGGCCTGCAGCTACGATGTTTTATTCAGTTCTTGCAAACTTTGAGAATGTTCACACTGGAATATAGATTTGCAGCTTTTCTGAAAGAACCAGAAGATGGTTCAGTTATAAACGGGCATTGCCACGTGGCCACAATTTCTGGACCTGAGAATCAGCTTCCTCTTTAGCAGAGGGACACACCAGTTTGCAGAGTTCCTTCCATTCGCTTTGTATTGTTTCAGCCCTTTCTCTTGACTATTTTACTGGCCTGCTGCCTGGAGGTATGTGAATTTTCAATCCTAGTATAAATGCTCCCAAAATGTTTACAAAATTGGTCTTTGATTCCACATTAGGTATCCTAATATTGTATGGTGTAAAAGAAGGAAAGATGGCCACATAGCAATCTGAAACAGAGCTTAATGTATTTGTTTGTCTGACCAGGGAGAGCTGTATCACTCGTGCAAAATCAGCAGCACTTTCTGAACAAAAATTAAAAGGATTAGGTATGTGTCAAAAAAAAGTAGAGTTGACCTTTAAACAACACAGGTTTGAATGGCACTGATCCACTTATACGAGGATTTTTTTAATAAATACTGTAACTGTATTTTCTTTTTCTTACGATTTTCTTAATAACATTTTCTTTAGCTTTATTGTAAGAATACAGTATGTAATATGTATAACATACAACATATGTGTTAATCGACTGTTCTCGGTAAGGCTTCTGGTCAACAGTCAGCTGTTAGTAGTTAAGTTTTGGGGGAGTCAAAAGTTATGCATGGATTTTTGACTGTGCGAGCGGTTGGTGCTCCTAACTCCCATGTTGTTCAAGAATCAATGGTACATCAAATATATACTGAGTTTAGTAAGTCTGGTGGCTCATGAGGTGAACTGTAACCTCCTCTCTGCAATTGGTCACAAAGAGCAGAACCAGAGTGCTGCATGAGAACCGCGATGGGCTGTGTAAGGCTTGAGTTAGCACAGGGCCACAGGAATCTCTATGTACATGCTGAGGACTGGGAGAGAGTTTTTGTTTGTTTAACAGTGGTTAGTACGAATGACTATTATTTAGTCAGGTGGCTATCTGAGAGACTGAGACAATAGGTCTCCCAAGGTTTAGTTTGATCTTCAACTCTAGTGCTTTCTTTCTGGATCATGAAGAATGTCTTAGTGATGTTAGATGTAGGCCACTCAGTGTATTACAGTTGGCCGTCTTGAGTTCCACAGCCTGTTCTCTTTTTGCACCTCCAGGGACTCTATGGAGTCCTTGAATTCCCCAATCACAACACTAGTTCATTGTACCAAGTGGATTCTCACAGCTCCCAGCCCTAAAGAAAAATTAGGCCAGGCTGGGTACTTCCTGTAACAGGACTTTCCTTTTCTCCAGCCAATGTGATAAATGAGTCATTCTCACGGCCATGGATTTTGGACATTAAGATAAGTTATTGCTCAATCAGTGGACCTGCTTTTGGGCACAGACATCACACCAAGCTTCATTTCCCTGGATCCGTAATTGACAGGATGCTTAATAACCATTTGACATTTTGAAAGTGAATACTCAGGCAAGATAGATAGACTGAAATAATCAGTCAGCCTGTTTACAAAGTACTTGCCTCCCATGAATATAATAATTTGACTGAAGAGATTATTAAAACATCCTTTTCTGAAGAAAGAGGGAAAAAGGAACCCCTCTAAGATGTTAGTAATTACAATAGCAGTAATGGGAATGAAATTTGATATGTTTGCATAGTTTATAAAGCTTCCAGTGACTTTTTAAAAATTTTACATTTCTGCCCTTATTATCATGCTCCTTTTAATTATTTTATTGTAGTAACATATAAATAACATAAAATTTTCCATTTTAACCATTTTTAGGTGTACATTTCAGTGGCCTATTTGTTTTTTAAAGCTGTTATTTTGCTAATAAAAAAAGTCAGTGGGTGAAGGGGAGAAGGACAAATTAATTTAGGTCTATTTTCACATCTGTAAATGGAGACCTATCCTATGCCACCAAAAACCCTTTTCAACAAATCTTTACCCTCTCTAAGCCTCTGAAATTAAAGAGATGAGGATGTGGCCAAGTATATATTCTACTGTTTTTAAGAAACAGGGCTTCAATTATTCTCCTCTTCTCAAATCCAAAATAGGGTGGTTAAATTATGTAGAAATAATAAGATATTAATTTATTATTTGGTGAGAGGAATAGTGCTAGTTAAACTCTAGTGAAGAAACCATACCAACACAGTTTATCAACTACTAGTTGATTAGTTTCAGTCTATTTATCTTATTTGTATGCCTTCTAAAAGTCATTAAAAGTAAAAAATAAAACATGCAAAGCAATACTGAGTAAACAAGTATCCTTTATTTACTTTAAAAATTATTACTCTCTCAAAAATAAAAGCAGACATAAGATCAAATGCATACTTTGAACTTTGAATCTTTTTTTAAATCTTCACATAAAGAAAAGAAAATGTCTGCTTCAAATTTATTTTGGGGCATTATATAAGCCAGGTATTTCCAAATGATGACATAAAAAACACTGGTTTAAAGAGTTGTCAATTGGTCCCACTGTCAATCACTGGAAAGCTGCAAACTAAATCCTCTCCTTGGAAATTCCCAATATATGACCATAGTGTAAAGGCTCTAGGAAGTCCCATAATGAAAGAGATATCTTTTCAATTTTCCCAGTCGTTAGCATCATATGTGCAGCTATGGCATTTGCTCTGGAGCCATGCGATATTTAATTTCGCATCAGCACCATCTCTTCATTGTCACCAAGATTAATCTTCATCAATAGAGGAGTTCTAAAAAACTAAGCTGCAGTTACTCAATTCCTTCAACTTCCAGTGTGGTAATATTTTACAAATTAGGAAACTGTGGCTGTTAAGAAGATAGAAAAATGCCCACAACTACACAAATATTATCCAATAAGAAAAGCCTTTTTTTTTCCATTTTATATTTCAGTGGCCTTTTTTCTTCAAGGAAATAAATCAGATTTCTATCGACTATACCAAGGATGTTCTTTACCAAAGCTCTTTTCCTGCAATCCCAGGAGCTGCCACCAGGTGGTGGTGAGCCAGTTTGGATACGTAGGCTCCCTTCCTAGAGAAGTGAGGGTCTGACCAAGCTCAACATAGTTTTATTAGGGGAGGAAGGGAAACAAGTGACAGGTATCATTATAAATTAACAAAATGCATCTATTGATAAATTTTTTATAAACAGAGCTCCTAGGGGCCAATTTGCTTCTGCCTTCCAATCTCCTCTGCCTTTTGCCCCATTCACTGGCCGCTGCGGTGGACAGTTCCCAGCACAGTGACAACTTCTCACCTCAAGGGGGTCACCCTCTGCTTTTCTGTCAGGGGTTTTTCTTTGGTTAAAAAGATTTTTGGCATCTGTTCTATTTGCTCGGGGAAGCCTGGAAGACTCAGAACTCAATAATCTCAGAGGCAGCCCTCAGTCTATGAGGGGAATTCCGTGGATAAACACCCCAGCTTCTCCCTGTGGACGGGCCATTCTGTGAAGCATCTTTATGGCTCCTCAGAGGGTTCCCAGCGAGACTGAGCCCCAGATGCCCCTACAGAAAACTGCTGATTTACATACCATTGGCCTCTCTCTGTACCCCTTCTCCTTTCCTGCTTCCTTACTGGTACTTACTGAGATCACCTTCCCCCAAAACGACTTGCTCTAACTTATCTCAAGGTCTGGATTGCTAAACTAGGACACTAGTACAATTTAACTCTGGCATTTTTTTCAGTTTTATTAGATACTATATTAATATTAGAATCCAGGCAATGGAAATTATACCCAGATTTGTACACACACACACACACACACACACACACACACACACACACACACAGCTTGCACTTCTTTTTTGACCCTGCTAGCTAGCTCTAAGTCTGGCAAAACAATAGCTACACAAGTTAACATCCAAATGTTATTGATTTGCTAATTGCAGTTCTTAATCTGGGCTTTGCCTCCATGTCTATTTAGTTTAGGCTGTTGGATTTTTTGGAAACCTTTATTAGGTCTCATTACAGCTACAAACAAGAAAAGAAAAAAGAACTAAATCGCACACACTAACATACTAGTAGACATTGTATTATTCCATGTTTATAGTTTGGCTTTTTACCTGAGCCAAACTTTTTTTTTTCTTCTTCTTCTGTTAAGTAGTCTTCAATTTTTAGAGCAGTTTTAGGTTCACAGCAAAATTGAGCAGAAAGTACAGGGAGTTTCCATATACCCCCGGCCCCTACTCACGCACAGCCTCCCCCACTATCAATGCCAAACTGTTTTTAAATTAGATATTTTTTTGCCTTGTTGAAACTTAAAAAAAAATTTAATACAACTGTGGGGACAGAGAGCCCACAGTGAGCAGTTTCCCAGAGAGCAGTTTCCAGGCTCTCGGCCTCACGTGGAAAGGTGCTGACTTGGGTAGTAGATGGCCATCAGCTGTGGCTAATTGACCATCAGCTGTAACCAGTTAGCTCATTAGCCACTGATATAACTGCCTTGGCTGCGTTGGTTGGTCAGTCAGTCGGCTGGGTGGCAGGCAGAGAAGCGGACAGCAGGTTGCAGGTCGTGTGGATCCAGCCTCCAGTGAGGCTATAGTGGTATGACTCCCCTACCTATGGCTCCGTGGGTGATCCTTTTTGGCCTCACCATATCCTGCGTTCTTATGTGGGGAGCAGAAGCAAAGGCTGCGCCGGCCGCCTCGCATGACAACCACATAGATTTTAACAGTAGTGACGTGGTGATTTCCTAACACTGCCAGCTCTGCCTTTCATCTTTTTCTTCATGGCTTTGCATTCTCAGCCCTTGCTCTGATGAAGGCAGGCAGAGAAACTCCCAGGACTCTGCCTTGGGCAGCAAATATCAGCAGAGTTTGCCCAAGCAGAGTGGAGCACGTGGATTTTCATCCAACAGTGGGAGGCTGGGAGAGAAGAAAGATCACAGCCTTTTATTTGAGTAAAAAAAAGTCATCTGTATGAAAAATTAAAGTAGGATTCAATGAAAGGAAAGCTAAAGTTTTAGTTAAACTTTGGAGCCATGGTAACAACTTATGTGGCAACTTGCTCCAGTGTAAAAGTCAGAGTAGTTGGAGGAAAACACATAGATAAATTTAAAGCATTTGGATTTATTTCAACACGTATGGTTGAAATCCTGAGCTTCTATTGTCAATAAGAATCATCAGGTCCACAAAAGTGACTGATTTTATTAACGCTATAATTTTATAGTAAGCTCAACAAACGCCTACTGGTTTACCAGCTGTATGCGAGGCCCAAAGGGACACATCCTCAGACGTGGAGCCCATGTTTGTCAGTGACGGGTCTGTGATTGGTGCTCTGCTGGATGCTTTCACGTGGCTCCTCATTTAGTTCAAACAAGACTCTGATAAGAGACATCTTCCCCATTTTACAGTTGAGGAAAGTGAGTCTCAGAAAGTAGCATGTCTAAAATCACATGGCTTAAACAGGCAGAATTTGAACCTAGTTCTCTTGGACCCCAAAGCCTTTATTCATTCTAGCTCACCTCTTTAATTAAAAAATTAATTTGCCAACATGTTTTCTTTCCTAGATGGAGTCCTACTGCTTTGGAGTTGTTTAAAGAAATGTTTATTGGACTCCACCCCTCTCCCCCACACCACCAACCCCCGTACCCAGCACTGCAGACAAACAGGATCCCCTGAGACCCCACTGGCCTCACAAAAAGCCACACTGGCCTGTCGAGAACTTAAAATGTATCTAGTTCTAACTGAGATGTGCTCTAAAATACACACACGGTTTCAAAAACTCAAGTAAAAGATAATGTAAAACATCTCCTTAATAAAGCTTTTGGTATCTACCACGTGTTGAAGGAATATTAGGGCTATAGGGGGTAAAATAAAATATTAATTAAAATGAATGCCAGCTCTTTCTTTTTACTTGTTTAGTGTAACTACCAGAGAATTTTAAATTGCCCATGTGGCTCGCATTCTATTTCTAAAGGGCAGCTCCGGGCACAGGCTGTACTTAGACCTCTTCTTTTGTTGCTTTCTTCTTAGATTAAGTTGCTCTTACTGAGAGTTGAGAGAAGATTTGTGAGGAGAGCTGACAGCTTCTCAGCGGGCCTGGATGTCAAAGGAGATCCTAATGCCGGGACTGAACCTGGCTAATCTGCTCGAGCTGGAATTTAGTGGCCTCGGATCCTTAACAGAGTTAAGCCTTCTAGTGAGCTTTGGCTGTTGAAAACACTACCTGTCTTTTTGGATTATAGATTGAGGAACTTAAAAAAGGCTAGGGCAGTGGAATAATCAAGAAACTAAACAGTCTCACTCTGTGTTGTCAAATGCTGGTTCAAGTTCAAGTTTTCTAAATTTGCCCTGCGTTTACCTGGATAGCAAGCTGTGAGCTATTTCATTGTTTGCCTCCTTGCATAAAGGAAACGCCTCTAAGGACTGTAGTCCTCTTTTTTCATACTACAGTTGAAAGGGATGGAAAAGTACATTTGCCTTGGAGAGGCTAAGAGATAGAAAGAAACCCTGCAGGGGCTATCACATTGCCTCCTCCAGCTGGGAAAAAGGCGGCTGGCCCAAGATGGGATTTCAGCCCTGTGGTTAAATAAGCAAACCATCTAACCATGTCACAGAATAATAACAATATGAAAAGGGATAGGTAAATCCAGGTCAACTCCTCACATTCAGCAGCTGAGGCCACAGAAGCCCAGGGAGGCGAGGCTGGCTGAGGTCACTAAGTGTCACTGCAGAGACAGCCCTACAACCGCAGGGGGTAGTGATGGGAGAGAACTTCACAGATAATCCAGTCCAGGACTCTCAAACTGCTGTGTACGATAGAATCACCTGGGGATTGTTGAAAGTCCCCATACCCAGGGCTGCACCCCAGACCAATTAAGTCGTCAATGCTTGGAAAGTTTCCCAGGGAATTCCAGAATGCTGCCAAGTTTGAGAACGACTGATTTTTGCAGACACCGAGACACAGAAAGGATCAGGGAACTTTGCTTAACTTACAAGAGCTAGCAAGTGACTGAGGTGGGACAAGCCCCTTTTTTGTCTCTCGCTCTTGGTTTTGAAATGTCCTCTTCCTTCATTCCCAGACCACTATTCTTAGACCACATCACTCTGCCTTCCTCTGAAATGTCTTTCCTCCAGATCTCTGCAGGGCTATTTCCTTCTTGTTTGGACCTCAGCATCCATGCAATGCTTCCTGAAAGAGGCCTGCCCTGACCACCTGCACCACCTCCCAATTCACCATCATCACATCGCTGTTTTTCTTCTGGGCACTGATCG
The DNA here is from genome assembly GCF_964194185.1 of Rhinolophus hipposideros. Taxonomy (NCBI): domain Eukaryota; kingdom Metazoa; phylum Chordata; class Mammalia; order Chiroptera; family Rhinolophidae; genus Rhinolophus; species Rhinolophus hipposideros. The sequence continues at coordinate 88,117,733 of NC_138052.1, forward strand.
CTGTCTGAAATCCTCCCAGGCACTGTCAGTGTTTCCCCATAACACCCCCCCCACACACACACACACCCACCACATCAGGTCGGCCAGGTTCACAGCTCTGTTGCCAGCTCCTGCAATGGTTCCTGTCCCATTGTAGGGGATCAGAAAGTATTTGTGGACTGAATGAATGTTGAACGATTCTTAACAGTGACATGCTCCTGATACTGTCTTCTGAGGGTATCGTTTCAGGGGACACATACTTCCAATTATGTACGTTGGAGAAAATGTTATTTCATTTTGAGAAATGCATTTTCCAGTTCAGCTCTTCCAAATCGCATCGGTTCCATCATGTGAGGCTCATCTGGGTGGCCAATCTGAATACATGTGAACGCTAAGATTCCTGGGCTATTTAAAGGGACATTTTACCCAGGATCCCAAAATGGACTTTGATTAGATAATGGAGGGTAATGAGAATAAGAGAGTCTCCCATGACCAAATGGAAACATTTGCTGCCAATGAAGATCAAATTATAAGTGTACTTCTTGCAGTTGCAGGGATTAACAATGTGGCAGTTAAAGAAAAAGCTTTCCCGGTGAATAATAATATATATATAGAAAGTAACGCAGGTGGCATTCAGTGTGCTTGTGAGACCACATATTCATGAATTCTATGAAATGCTATAAAGTAATCCTGCCAGCGCTCAGAGGTCACTGTCAATTCTCAAATGCATGAATGCAAAGCTGCAGTAAATACGACCCCTTCCCACTGCCATCAGCACTTACTTTAGCACTTACTCCTACACAAAGCATTTAGAGCCTGGTTTCTCAAAAGTGTTCTTCCTAGAGTAGCAGCAGCAGCAGCAGCACTGTAAAAACTGGTTACAAATGCAAGATCTCAGGCTCCATACCATACCCCCACACACACACACACTCACACACACACACTCACACACTGTTAGAGAAGAACTGGTCTACAATCAAACTGTATACCAGTGGTTCTCACCTTGGGGGAGGGGAGCAGATTTTACTTCCCAAGGGACGTTTGGCAATGACTGGAGACAGTTTTGATTGTCACACCTGGGGACAATGAGGAGGGGGGCAGTTACTGGCATCTAGTGAGCAATGGCTGGGGGTGCTGCTCCACATCCTTACAGTATACAGGACCGTCCCCCCACCAAGAAAGAATGACCGGGCGCAAAAAAAATCAATAGTGCTGAGGTGGAGACACCCTCTCTAGACCAACAGACTCCAGAGTTAAAAATAATAATGTTATTATTAATAAAGCAAATTGTAGCCTATAAGCATTCGTCAATGAGAACTAACCACAGGATCCATATATCTGAAAATTTGAACAATGAAATTTGAAAATCAATAATAACTCAATAGCCAGGCACATAACTGATGAGTTCCCCAACCCCCCAAAACAGGAAAAGGAAACATATCACATTCTACTGCATAAGAAGCCACGGGGGTTAATGGTAAAAATATGTTAAAGTAAATTAAACTCACTGTCATCAACCTGACCATTTTCATCTCCTCTCTGCACCTTGTTCTAGTCCCAAGTTCGCATCCTCCTTCCTCCAAATACACTTTCCTGTATTGTCCCTGCTGATTGAAATGCCCTTTGCCCTCTCCTTCATCGGCCACATTCCTCCCTCTCCTACCCCTAACATGCCATCGGTCACGCCCCCCACCTCTTCATGGCTCCTCTCCCAACCTCCAGGTTCTCCCCTGCCCCTGTGCACACTGGAGTGTTTGTGTCTAGCTGTATGCACCCAGTTTACCAGGGCCTGAATCCCACCCCCAGAGAGTTTCTCTTTGTAGGTCTGGGTGTGGCCCCAGCATCAGCCATTTTCAAGCTCCTCAGCCAGGGTTGAGAATCACTGCTTTCAGATGCTGGTCAGTCTCCCTAACTCAGGAGGAACTGAAGCCATCCTAACCATAGCTTCTTTTTCAGGCTCTTTGCCCACCCTCAGCATTTTGACCTCTCTTCACTTCCTTGCCATATTCCTAAATATGCATGCACTTTTTAAAAGGTTATCTTTTTTCCTTATTGAAAAATGTAACAGTGTATTTGTATACATTTGGGAAAAAGATGAAGAATGAAGAAGATGAACTTGATTTACCTCTAATCCCAGAACAAAGAAGTAACCAGTGTCATCATTCCCTATTTCCTAGAAGTACTGCCATGGGCATAGTCATGCTTAACCTAACCCTGCCCTGCACATACTCTTCTGCTCACACGGTCCCTCTGCCTGGAGTGCCCTCCCCATTCTCATCCCTTAACCTCCCAACAAATGACAATCCCTCAGTGACTGTCACATGTACGTGCTTCTCTTTTACAAAATGTTTCCTGACTAGCTCAGGCAGAGGAGATGTCTTCTCTCCTATCTGCGTTCCTGTTGCACTGTGCTCACTTCTCCACATGGTGCATCTCACGGAGACCTGGGACATTGCTTCTCATTTTCCCCCTGCAAGACTGTGAGAACTTTTGTAGGAAGTCATGACTTTCTTTTATGCTTTTTTTGTTTGTTTGTATTTTAATCACTGATGCATAGCACAGTGCCTGGATGGGAGAGAGACTTAGTAAATGTTTATTGCATTGGTGAATTTGCTTCTATAATTGAATGAGAGAGCAATCCCTTGGTGAAACCATTCAGGAGGGTAGCATGTCAGCAACTGGTGATGGCCTGTTTTTGTTTTCTTGTTTAAATTTGGCTTTATGCCTTTTTATGCTTAACAACATTCCCTGTTTTCTTTGTTCTTGGGAGACTAAATAAGTCTACCATTTTGAGATCAAAATGACAGAGAACAACCATAATGAATTTTTCTCTTTTATTTATGTTCTGCACAATTAGACTATGTGGGAGAAGAGTGGATGGAGTTAAGGTGGCATGAAGGTAGTGGCCTGGATCTTTAACAGCAGGAGAACATATAGCCACTGCCCTCCCAAACCCACAGGTGACATTTGAACTCAGAATGTTTTGAGAAATGGACTTGGTTTAACCTGGGTGTGATAGTGGATTATGCTTTAGTTTTAAAGGTGCTCCAACCTTCACAGCAGGAACATGGCAGAGGAGGGCTAGGAGGACATGTGAACTTTAATAAATAGTTACTTTTGTCGAAAGAACTACAGTTATACGCATTTTCTTGTGTGTTATCTGGAGCATAAGGATGCTGAATAGCGATAGCAAAAATCAGCAAACTCTACATTTAAAATATGTAATGTTTTAAATAAAATATAAATACCTAAATTATAAATATTCTTATATTTTTTAAAAAGCAAATGGTAAAACACCAGGGAAGTAAAATAGGTAATTCAAAGCTTCAGAAGAGAAAACAAATGTTGAATTCTGAGCAAAGCAAAGTCCTTATATGAACTCATTATCATTAATGACAATTAAGATAGCAAGACGGCTCCCTAAATCTTTCCTACCAGCTTCCATTTCAGCTTGTTATCACACAAACTCTGCAGTCATTGCATTAGAACTGTTTTCAATTGTGTGCTGACAATTTGTTGGCTCATAGAGGACTCAGATTTAAAAAAACACACACTACAAACAGTTTCAATTACATTTCAACAAAAAGTGGGACACTGCTATTTGTTTCTCTCTCCATGTCAAATTCTAAGGAGCAATTTGAGGATGGGATTTGAACATGGGCTAAAGCTGACTTACTTGTTCTACATGGCCAGGCCTTTCGATTCCATGCTAAGTGAGGGCTGTCCCTGGGCTAAGGTTGGTTCTAGAACTTTTTAGGAACACAGCTTTGGAGGCAGACCCCTTCCATATGACTTTGAACCTCAGTTTTTCATTAAAATAAGACATAATTATATGAGCCCATTCCCAAGGACATTTGGGGGTTAAATAAGACATTACATAGAAGCATTCAGCACCCGATTTGGACATCGTATGGGCTCAACAAATGGTAGCAGTTATGATAATTCCACATCATATTCATTCGAATACATTTGTAAACGTCCTGGGTATCCTGAGAGGGGTCCCTTTCCAGGGTTCATTGGAACCCCCGGAGGAGCCAGATGCTTGCCCACAGTAGATCTGGTGGACTCCTCTTTCACATCTGGACTTGGGGTTCTAACAGAACTCAGAAACAGAAAGCCAACAAAAGATTAAAGGAATATTTTTTCACCAGATTTCTGGAATTAAGTAATGAGATTTCACCGTCTATCAATAAAAACTTTCTTTAATAATCTTGGTGGTATTCTGGGATTACTTAGAATGAATTCTCCTAAATATTTAAGGATCCTCAATAAATACATTTTTATGTTTTCTACTGAGTCTGATTGACTGAAGATTTTCGTTCGGGAATATTGGTTCTAACACTGTACCAGAGACACTCAAAATAGTAGTGATTCAATAAGATGAAATCTCATTTCTCTCTCAAATAAAAGTCGGGATATGTAGTCCATGCCTGGTACGGTGGTTCCATAATCCTCAGGAACGAGACTCCTTCCACCTTGTTGATATGCTGTTGTAATATGGGGATTCCATGTAATAGTCCAAGATGGCTGCTCCCGTTCCCCAATTCTAAACAGTGGAAATTGGCAAGCAAGGGAAATTGAAAGCACGGGTATAACTTTTTCCTTTAAGGGTAAAACCGGGAAGTTTCACCTGTCACTTTTACTATCTCATTGTTCTGAAATCAATAACACATCCATACTTACCTGCAAAGGACACTGGGAAGTATCATCTTGATTTGGGGTGGCCATGTGCCCAAGTAAAAACTGGAGAGTATGTTAGTATGTGAGAAAAGGGGACCCATAGAAGGAGATAACTAACAGTCTTCGTCGTGCTCACATTTCCTTCAAGACCCCTGCTTTCAGAGATCAATGGGGATTGTCTCAGCTGAATGAGAAGCAAAACTAGGCTGAGTGCCATCAGTGACTCTTTCTTGACTGTATTTCCCATATTCAGAAAATGTTCTCCTGGTTGAAAAATGGAAGCCATCCCAGTCATTGAACCTCTGTCTCTGTTACAAAGGGAATTTTTCTGCATTAAAATAAAAATAAAAAATAAAAAAACCCACAACTGATTGTGAAAGTAAAATATAGAAAAAAATTTCTTTTAAGATAAAAAATAAAACTTTATAGTTTCATCCATCTGGCAATAACTGTTAGCATTTTGCAATAGAAAAAGCATGTGCACTTTTTATATTAATTCACATTGTTTCTCTCTACATATAGTATATATAAGCTTTTAACATAAAAATGAAATCACACTGTGCAAACTATTTTAAAAATTAATTTTTCAGAAGGAGTCTGAAGACCTGAACAAGTCTTCCCCTTCTGGTACTCCTATGATGTGAATGTTGTTACACTTGATGTGGTCCCAGAGATCTCTTAAACTATCCTCATTTTTTTGGATTCTTTTCGCTGTTCCAATTTGGTGTGTTCTGCTACCTTGTCTTCCAAATCACCAATTTGATCCTCTGCTTTATCTAGTCTGCTGGTGATTCCTTCCGGTGCATTCTTCATTTCAGTTATATTCTTCACTTCTGACTGGTTCTTTTTTATGGTTTCTATGTCCTGTGTTATGCTGGCGAGCTCTCTGTTGAAGTTCTCACTAAGTTCCTTGAGCATCCTTATAACCAGCGTTTTAAATTCTGTCTCTGGTAAGGTTGCTCGCCTCCATTTAATTTAGTTCTTTTTCTGGAGTTTTCTCCTGTTCTTTCATTTGGGACATATGTCTTTGTTGCCTCATTTTGTCTGCCTCTCTTTCTGTTTATTTCTATATATTAGGTAGCTCTGCTATGTCTCCTAGTCTTGTCTGTGGCCTCATGTAGTCGTTGTCTTGTGGGTCCCAATGGCACAGTCTCCCTGGTCACCTGAGCCAGGTGCTCCAGGAGTGTCCCTTGTGTGGGTTGTGTGTGCCCTCTTGTTATAGTTGAGCCTTGATTGCTACTAGCAAATCACTGAGTGGGACTGGCTTTCAGGTTGATTGGCTGAGGTGTGGCCATATTCACCGCTTACAGGCTGTTGTGCTGGGGACTTACCCCACTGAGTGGGATTCACCGCAGTGGGCTCTGGTGCCTGTTGTGACCACCTTTTGTGTGTGCCACTTGCGGTCTGAAGCTGACTTCCAAGTATGTTGGGTCCAGCGCCTCTTGGGAGCGGCTACGGTACAGGCCCAGGTCACACATCACCTGTTACCAGCTGGAGACTACCTGGTAGGAGCTACAAAGTGATCTGCAGTTGTTCACTTCCTGTGCTAATGTTGGAGGCATGTGGGAGAGACCATGCTGCAAACGGAGGATGGCTGCCCCTAATACTGAATCTGGAGTAGCTCCATAAAAAGGTAGAACACTCTGAGGTCTGCTGCCACCTGCCGGCTCCCATCAGGTTAAGCCACTGATAAAGCCTATGCAAGTTGAGTGAGGCATGGGTCTCAGGGAGTCACTAGAGTGGGAAGAGTTGTGGTCACCAGGTTAATGTAGACTCTGGTTTGGTGCCAGTGCTGAGCCTGAAGTTACTCAGCAAAAGTCTCAGCGCACACCAAGGCCAGTTGCCTCCCACCTGGGGCCCACAGACTGAGATAGTTTTCCAAGAAAGAGTGCAATGTGAGTGGGGCTGGCTGCTCACAAGAAAGTGACCCCAGTGATGGGGGAGCTGGATGGGGCGGGGACCTAACAGAGCTCACCAGGTTGGAGCAATGGAGCTCACCAGGCCAATCAGATTCGGATTTGGCTTGTGGGAGAAGTCTCATTAACCATGGCAGTCACCTGCCAGTTACACGGGAGAAGGATCCCTTACAGGGAAAATGGAGGCTGTCCTCCAGCCCTCCCCTGGAAGCCACGTACTTCAGTCTGCCCCCCGTTTGCCTTCAACGACCCCCAGTCACCATTCCTCTGCCAGAGTCCAGGGTGAGTGCTTGCAAATGAGTGAGTCTGTGCGTGGGCCGTTTAAAAGATCATCTGGGTTTCTTGCAGCCTTCTCTCCCACCTGGGTGGTCAGAATCCCCACTGTTTTCCGCAGTCACATGTTGTGGAGGCCCCTCTTTCTGGCACCAGTACTACTGGCTGGGGAGGCCAGTATGGGTTTGGGGTCCCATGCCCGTCTGGGGGGAACCTCCATGGTGGCCGAGATATTCCTCTTGAATCTCAGCTGCTACACAGAGGTTTGGGGCCAGCCCATTTTAAGTCTCTGCTCCTTCTATCAGTCTCGATGTGGCTTCTGCTTTATATCCCTAGTTATAAAACTTCTGTTCAGGCAGATTTCAGCTGGTTCTCCAGGTTGATTGTTCTATAATTTAGTTGTAATTTTAATGTGTTCACGGAGGGAAGCAGGCACAGTGTTTATCTACTCTGCCATCTTGGATCTGTCCTCATATCTTCCTTCCTTCCTGCCTTCCTTCCTTCCTTCCTTTCTTTTCTTTTTTTTTTTTTTTTACCATTAAAAGTCAGATGGAATAATAGAATGAGACCAAGGTAAAGATATTTAAACCTAGAGTTCTTGGTTCAAATCTAATTTTCTCAAGGACTTTGGGAAAATCGATTACTGTAAAATGGCGTGTATTAATTTTGGGGGCTGCCTTAACAAAACAGCACAGATTGGGCAACTTAAACAACAGAACTTTATCTCTCTTCTGGAGCCTAGAAGTTCAAGATCAAGGAATCGACTGTTGATGTAAGAAACATTCAAGCCTGTAGAGAATTTAATAAGAATTTATTTGAGCCAAACTGGTGGAGTGCATATACTGGGGAGCAAGATCTCAAACGCTCCCAAGAATTATAGTTTTGCAGCTTCCTTTATGCATTTGAAATTAAGGAGGAAACAGAGTGGCAGAAAGTAAGGCAGGGATTGGATTACAGGATAGTTAACAAGATTATGTGCTCTCGTGAGGGTGCTTAGGGTTTATTTCAAATGTGTGTTAACTTAGATGCTCAGAAACAATGGACAGGGTTTGATTAAGGCAAAGATAAACCTTTTACTAAAAGTTATATGCATGGGGTGTGACCACCCACCATGACCTGTCCAGTCAGGAATTTATGATCTGATCACCCTGGCAGGTTACTTTCCATACATCAGATACAACAGATTTGGTTTCTCCTAAGGCTTCTGTCCTTGGCTTGCAGATGACCACCTTCTCGCTGTCTCCCCATGTGGCCTTTTCTCTGTGTGTCCTCATCCCTGGTGTCTCTTTCTTCTTGAGTGTGTCCTAATCTCCTTTTCTTACAAGGACACTAGTCAGATTGGGTCAAGGCCCACCCAAATGACCTCGTTTAATGTTAGATACTGTTTACAGTCCTTAGCTGCAAACACAGTCACATTTTAAGGTAGTAGGGGCTTAGGACTTACTATGTGAATGGGGGGGCCACAATTTAACTCTTAATCATTTAATCATGTTTTCCTATCTCATGGCATGGTTGTGAGAATAAGCATTAGAAATACTGGATCTGAGCTATACCATTGTAAAGATCTAAGCATCAGGAACTGAGAATATTGTATTTCATTGCGAAGTAACTGTAGTTTTCCCCTGTGACCAGAGGCTTTTGTAAGCAGTGATTTGCTTTCCATCACAGCTACCTGATGTAAAGGTGGATTGGCCGTCAGCCTCCCCAGTGTAGATTTGAGAGGGAACACCTGGCCAGGTGCACACAACTAGACAATTGTACTGCCTCCTGCCCACTTCATTTGGGCACAGTATCTCCTCCCAGCTCATTCTGTTATCCCAGAAATCAGGATTAAAATGAGTCTGTCTTTACGTTCCAGGCCAAAGACTTTTGATACTATGTTTTGGCTGCACCATTTATTTCCCATGGGCTATGTAAAAGACTCCCATGGCTCAAAAAATTGAAATCTGTTATTAGGTAACATAGCAAGGAAGGAAACAGTACCTAAAACACATAATGAGTGATCTGCACACAGATCAGATTCTGAGAATAGCTGAGATGACCACTTCCACTGACTGCAGGCCACCTTTCCGCCCTTCCAAAGTTGTTGAGTCAAGGCAGGGTGAAAGAAGATAGAAAGGGCAGAATAAGCACTCGGTTTCTTAGGTAAAAATTTAACCCATTGTTATTAACAAGTCTCACAAACAAAAACTCACAGGCCAGTGAAGATTTGACTTCGTCTACCTTTAGACAAACAAGTGTGTACTTCCTTTGTGGAGAGTCTGCCATCTGTTCTTGCTCTAGCCAGAGGACCATAGTGGTGTGTGTGTGTATGTGTGTGTGTGTGTGCGCGCGCGTGCATACACCATAGGGGGTGGGAGACAGGAACCAGAGTTGAAGAACAAGAGAAAAATGAACATAGGAATGATAGGATCACCCACCTACAAGGTGACCTAGTTCACAGACGGTTTAAAAAGATGGCATTAATTCATTCCATGCCTCCATAAGAGGCTCATTAACAAGCTTTGCCATGTTCCTTCACTCTTTCAGGCCCCTAGACACTGGGGATGCCAAAATGGATGAATTACAGTCCTTGGCCCCAAGCACCTCCGAGTCTAGAAAGATAGACCCACAAACCATCACAACAGGTGCAGTTCCTCCAGGCAGCTGAGCTTTCCTCTTGCACACACTTTCCACGCCTGAAGTTGAAGTCATCTCCTGGCACTAGCCCCCATAATAAGCAGAGCTCAGAATTCTTCAACCTCTTCTTACCCAAGAACTTGCCTGGCCTCTCAGGATGCTTTAAGACACATGTTTCTCTGCTCAGTCTCCCCTAAGCTTTACCTCTCTGTGTTTAACATGGGAAGTGTTCTCCGTGTCACCTATGTTATAGGCTAGGTTGTGACCCCCAAAATCTGTATGTTGAAATCCCAACCCCCAGCACCTCAGAATGTAATCATGTATGGAGATTAGGTCTTTAAAAGATGATTATGTTAATGGAAGCTTCTTAGGTTTTTCTTTAAGAGCTTTTCTTAAAGCTGTGAGCAATATTGTTAAGATTCTTTCAAGAGAGACTTTAGTTTTCTTTGGTCTTTAGTCTTGGTATCAATGGCAACAAAATATTATACCAAAATACACTCCTGTGCTAGAAAATTTCCAGTGGAATATAACTTGTCTCAAAATTAGCACAAGAAATTTTGTTGTTTATGTCATCAAACCAGTGGTTGTTATTGCAGAAAATATGAATCTGATTTGAAGAAATGCTGATGAGCTATCAGGGGGAAAGTTGCAATTTCAGCATAGTCTGTGTATTTAGAGAAACATTCCCTAAGCTGGCAGCTTCACACCTGTCTATTAGCCCTGCTTCCCGCATACTTCAATTTTGATGTCCAGTCCTGATCGTGGAGATTTCTTTCAATGCTATCATATTAGTATTTCCTAACTGAGTTAACTTACGTGATCTACAGTAAACCTTGACAGCAGGTGAGAAATATATTTGCTCTTTGGCCTATATGCTGAGCTTTGCAAAAAAAGGCGTCTTTGAAAGTTATATGCTTTAAGCTCTCTTTACAGTGATGGAGCTAGATTTCCTCATTCAATTATTAATTCCTTCAATGTCACTCACACTGTTTCTCTCTTGTGATTTAATGGCATTCATAATGAAAAATTAAAGTTATAGGTATCATCAGGATCATAAAACAGCAAAAGGTTCTCTGGGCTGCCCAGCTGTGACCGTGGTGTGCTTAGCACCAGGTGTAGGCCATGGGTTTATGGGAAACCACTTATAAAAGGCCTGTAGGTATGTCTGCAGCCTTTCTAGTTAAAAAAAAAAAAAGGCAGATCCTTTCATCTACTGGAAATAGTTCTCTAAAGGATACTAATCATTTTATTTCTTAAAGATGACTGAATTTAGATTCCACAAATAAAACAATTTTGTGTTGCTTCCATGAATATGACAGAAGTGAGAACTGATGACAGTCATGTTAATATATTCTGGAAATTATTGCCCAGGAAAATACATATAAACCAATAAATAACTCTGCTTCAGGAGATCCCTGTAAACTAATCCGTAAAAACAGTTTGCTCATCTGGGAAAACAGCTCCCCTATCAGGAAATGGCTGCTCACCTACAAGAGTTTACTCATCAAAACCCTTACCTTGCTGTGCCCACTAATCTGAAACTTATGTCATAAGCTGTACCCAGTGTCAACTGGTTCCCTGTATTAAAGAATCAGCCCTATAACAACCACTTAAGCCCCCACCCTAAGTCCTATAAATAGTCTTCCTTGAAATCCTCCTTCTGAGACACTATGGATATTCTTTCAAGTTAGTGTTTTTCTTTGTCATAGTAAATCTAGTAAAATTAGCTTTTGAGGAGTTGACGGTCAACAAAAGAGAGAAAAATATTTATTGAGTATTGGTATCAGTGCTCAGTATGTGTCAAACTGTTGTATGCTATCATCCACTTTCTCTGCTGATTTGTGTAGAACACATGCAAGTCAGTTTTAAGCTATGCTATAATTGGTCTAGAAGAGAGTAAAGTCTTACATCTGTTTATTTAGTCTAAGATTCATAATGAAAAGCAGTGGTCTCTTCAAGCCTTCTTTACTATGAAAAGGTTAAAAAATGATAAGACTTTAAGGCCTTAAGCAACTTGCCACTTCTCACTCTCCATGAGCATTTACATGTACCTCTGCAAATGTCACGTTCACAGACGTGGTATGGAAAATCTTCCCTTTCCACTTTTCCCTTGTGCCTAGTGTCCACCTCCTGAAGTTAGCTTCAGTGGCCATTACCTTTGTTCAAACCTCTAGTATGGCCTCATAATTCTTTGCTCGGGTCCAGTGTTATAGATTGAATTTTATTCCCCCAAGAAAGATATGTGGAAGGCCTGACCCTTCAGTACCTCAGAATGTGACTTTATTTGGAAACAGAACCTTTACCGAGGTAATTCAGTTATAAGGATCTTATTAGAATGGGCTATTATCCAATATGACTGATGTCCTTCTAAGGGGAAGTTTGGATACAGAGACAGACACATAGAGAGTGAAGAGATGTGACAACACTCAGCTAGAAGACAGCCATGTGACTGGAGTAATGCATCTAGAGCCAAGGAATGCCAAACGTTACTGGGGAAACACCAAAATCTAGAAGAGGGAAGGAAGGATTCTCCCCCAGAGGTGTCAGGGAGAGCATGACCCTGCTCATATCTTGATTTCAGACTTTTAACCTCTAGAACTGCAAGAAAACAAATTGCTGTTGTTTTTGTTACAGCAGCCCTAGGATACTAATACAACCAAAGTCAAGATTTTAAAGGAAAGAATGATTACATAAGCAATTTCATTATTTTTTATTATACAGAGGGTGCCAAAACAATGCATACATATTTTAAGAAAGGAAACTTAAAATTGTCATACTCAACATATACCAATAACAAAAGATGAATACAACTCACATCTGACTTCTGCAGTTGCAAGAGGTGCTCAAAGTGGTTACCATCAGCGTCCAAATACTTCTGATTACAGCGAACTACTGCTTGAGCAACGTTGACCAAAGTGTCCATTTGTACGCATTTTTTTGTCACCCCCAGTATATGTAATTCATTTTAAACTGTTACTTAATATGATTGGAGGCAATGTTAATGGATAAAAACGATGGGTTTCTGGTTACCTAGGTGGACCTTTTATATTAATTCCTATAGAAATAATTTTCCTTTATAACTCTTCTTGAATTAAACTATGTTTTCCTGAAATGTGACTTGGGTGTATAGCATAGACACCTGGATGTACTCTGCGCTGTGTTTGACATAGATGACTTAAATTGTTGATGCAGTTCTCAATACTTTTTCTGAATTTTCTGATAGGAAAATACCTTTACAAATGCTAACTCGCCTAAGGTCACATAACTGATAAATGATAAAGTCAGTCATGCCAACTTTCTGCCATCTTAAAACAAAGTCTACCTTTCAGCTCTACAATTTCATTATTAAAGAAACTAATTACAAGGATCAATTTACAGTAAGGGATCATCATAAGATCCATGCCCAAGATCATGAAAGAGAACTGTTTTAGAAAAATCAGATGTCAGTGGCCAAGATCTTTTCCCCAACCTTTTAACGGATAGTGACTATATATTTAATCTAGAAAGATTAAGATTCAAATCTACTAGGTGTCAGATCCTGTGTTAGATACTTTCACAGATGATAACTTTCAATTCTTACACCAACAAAAAAGTCTGTTACTATGTATTAAGATTATAAAGAGTTCATTTTAAAACAACCCAAATTAAGCCTTACTGAAAACAGGGATAATTTTGATTTCTCTACCCTTCCCTTATTCACTGCTAGAGATGGATTTGATAAAAGGTTTAAAATGTTCCTTGATGGGCTTTTCCTTTTGTAAGGTTTTTTTAGTCTAGCTCAGTGGTTGTCAAACTTTGACAAGGAAAAAGATTACTGTACTAGACTGTGTATGACAGTCACACCATGCATATCCTCGGAGACAGAGTAGACAGTGGTCCAGGAGCCAAGGTTTGTGGTACAACCTCGCGAGATGGTAGAGATCCTTGAGCAGAGATGCCAGGGTCAGCAGTAGAACCAGAAGGGAGTGAATCCGGTTGAGTGGGACCAGAGCTAAGGCCAGTTTTGACCACAATTTTAAACTGACACCAACCTGGTAGCTTGGTGATGTCCAAGGGCAACAATATCAAAGGAAAATGAGAGGGCACAGTTACCCGGAAGGACACTGTCCTGCTTTGCCAAGAACACTGGTTTCCCAGGTAATTTGGAGGATGGACAGAAACCACATCCACCTAAGAAACGGGAGAGAACCACTGGAAACACAGCTGGGAAGTCTAGTTCATATTCCAGGAACTCTGGTTGTGGGCTTGAGCTGAAGAAAGCTCCCATTATAACCCAAGTTCGTGATTTCTCAGCAGCAGCAGTAGCAGGTGTGGCCTTGGAAATTAGGACATTGCATATCAGATATCAGGCCATTTAATAAATGTTTTTCATGCTGTGAACTGCAACCCATTAGTAAATCATGAAATAAACTTGGTGGGTCTCTAACAGCATCTTAAACATGAGAAATAGAATAAACTAGACTAGAAAGAACATATCAGAGTGCATTGTCTGTATAATGAAAAAAATGAAAATTTTATTTGGTGTGTGTATGTGTGTGTGTGTGTGTGTGTGCGTGTGCACCAAATTTTCATGTCAAATATATTTCTTGTGGGCGAGGTTCAAAATATTTGAAAGCCGATGATTAAGAGGCTCATGGCTCACTGCCTAGCTAAATACTTGATTTGAAACATATAGTCTTCAGAACATTTTGTATCCTGTTTCATTTTATGATTAAATTAAAAGGAAGTAAAGTGATTCAGGGCACTGGCCAATATTAATTAAATGTCTCCTGATTTTGGAATAACATGTTCTGGTTTCCTTTAGGCAAAAGGCTATTGCTCTTTTGGCTCTACAAACGTTCATCCTTTATTCAGTAAGAGGATTGTTTGTTCTATTGTCAGTCTTACTTCCTTAATTTCTCATTGGTAATGATTTATTTCCTGGGACATTCTCGACTTCCATTCCCACAATTTTGATCGTTGATTCCAACAGTCCACCATTCAGGCTGATACAAATTTTCTGTTTTTAAAAACGAGACTATTTCTTTTCTTGAAATATTCAAGAGCCACAGTAGCGTTTATCACTTTACTTTCGCACGAGGACTCTATTTCTTTGATTTTACTAAGTGCTTGTGAATATACAAACAAGAACATAGTTGTCAGAACCCACTGACAGATGCTGGTTCTAGAAGGGAAAGATCTGAGAAAGAAGGGAATGAGGTGTTCTGATTGAACGCATATTATTTCCGGAGAATTATCACACACATTGAAATAATTAGAGCACGCTCACAAAATACTTAGAGTTCTACCACAAAACGAAGTGCTCTCAAGGATCCTCCTAGCTGATCCACCTTTGGTCTGGAAGGACCACTGGGAATTACTGGACGGGTGATGCCACCAATGCCAGAGTAGTCAGTCCCAGGTCTTTTTTATTTTGTTTTATGTGTATTTGTTTTTGTTTTTTTTATTCCACGTCTTTTAAAACTTAGCGCACCTCATGGAGAGGTGGGGTTGATAAGAAAAACTGACACTATTTCTGTTAAAACAAAAATCCGCAGTAGACTGCAAGCTTTCATTGGGCCACAAACTTACAGCCTCTAACCTTCATATGATGTCAGACTCTCAAGCCCAGTAAGACTTTCATCTGCTGCTTTGGCCCTTGCTATGGGCTCAGTGCTAGTGTCCTGCTTTCCCCAGTTCATATGTTAAAATCCTAACCCTCGACATGGTGGTACTTGGGAGGTGATTAGGGACATAAGGGCAGAGCCCTCAGGAATAGACTTAGTGGCTTCATAAGAGAGACCGTTATGGGGAGTGACTGGTGATGGGTTTTTCGTGGGGATGAGTAAGACATTCTAAAGTAGAGTGTGATGCAAATGGTTCCACAACTCTGTGAATATACTAAAAACCATCAAATTGTTCCCTTTAAATGAATAGACTGTACGGTGTGTGAATTTTATCTCATTAGAGCTGGGTTTTTTGTTTTGTGTTGTGTTTTATTTGTTTGTGTTTTTAAAGTGCAGATAGAGAGATGGGTCCTCAAACAGGAGGCAGGACTTTGGGGGGGGTGCAAAGGTTCTGGAAGTTGATTGTGGTGGTGGTTACTGGGGTGTATCATTTCTTAAACCTCATTGAAATGTATGTAAATTCCTCTTCAAGAAAGCTGCTTTTTAAAAGTGTCCAGAATCTAGACAAGTAGGACAGGGTGGGATGAAGGCCCGCTCGCAGGCTGGTAGGGGCCTTGTTACCTCCCCATAAGGAAGAGGGCTGACCCCGGGGTGGGATGTGCACAGTCGTAATGCCTGATAGGCAGCGAGACTTCCCTGTGCTCAGACAGCCACTCTTTCCCTCAAGCATCCTTAGGAAATGCACACCAGGTGAGGTGCTGTTTTCCATTCAGTTGGAGCAGGTCACTCTTACTAACCTTTGGCTTGAGTCAGGTGCCTCACCCCTCCATGTCACACCCCTGTGATGTCCCCACAATACAGTTTCATATCCGTCCCCATGGGTGTATCTCAGTTGCTTAGGATTGGCCTTCATGATACTGTACACCCTTCCATGACCTGCTTAGATTGTTTTCTTCAGTTTACTCTCTTTGAGTCACCAAGCATTCCAACTCCCAAACTTCTGAGACAGCTGCTGGAACATACCCAGGGCATATGCTCTACGGAGCCACCACTCAAGGATGCATTTTCTGAACTTTCCTAGGAGGTATGATCCCTGAGTAGCTGTTTTCAGTAATAATAACTAACACCCCATCGGTGTCCGGGTTTTGCAAGTATTATTTTATGTCATCTTTAAAATAATCTTACTGGTGTGTTGTTTTCCGTATGTTACAGATGAGGACTAGGCTTAGTGAATTGAAGTAACCTGCCCAAGGTTGCATCACTGGAACATTTTAAAGCTAGGATGCAGTGATGATGGCAGTGGCCAGAACTCAGAATTCTGTTCCAACCAGGTGTGGGTTTGGTAAACATGTACAAAGAAATGTGTTTTGGTATCATTCCGCAGCCTATAAACTTTATTTCCTTGTTGGCTTCCCTCCCACTGAAACTGTACATTTCAGAGCTTTAGGCAAAAGGCTAATACTCAGTAGAGAAACACAGTTATTTCTCAGATTTGACTATTAACTTAGAGAATTGCATGCGGAATTGACAAGACAATCAGCTTGACTGTCAAACTGGAGAGAATACGAGAAAGTGTGATCAAGGATTCCTAAATCCTTTATTAACTGAAGTTAGTGTATCTAGAGCCACTTCTAGACCCTAGGGTTTCTTCCTTAAAAATGAAAAAAGCTCTTTTCCCCTTTGATGACTAGGAGAATATAATGAAAGAAAAGAGTGAAACCTACTTCTTCTTGCAAGTGGAAGAAGGGAGAAAAAAAGAGACGCAAAGAAATCAAAACAAAGATTTCTATCTCCTGTTCCCTGAAGGCAACCGTGTGTGTGTGTGTGTGTGTGTGTGTGTGTGTGTGTGTGTGTATGAGAAGAGGGAGAGAAACCCCAAGCTAGATTTAGGGAAGCCAGAAAGCAGTAGGGTTAACGACCCTCTTCAATGAATATGTACAGGGAGCATCTCTAGGAGAAATGAAGCTATAGTTTTGTAGGTCAGGTGCCATCTACCATGGCACTACAGTGGGCGGGGGCGGATGCAGGGAGAACTTGGGGACTAGATGAGCCTCAGTCGCTGCTCCTGGTTCTCCAGAGCTGTAATGTGGCAAGCACGGAAATAAGACCTTCCTGCATGCCTGCAAGAGAGGGTGTGGACTTTCTGAGTGTGCAGGTGTGCCAGCAGAGGCCTGGGGACAGCACATGTGGGGATCCGACGACCAGGGACAGCAGGATCACAAGTGCCAACTGGAGGAATCAGTAGATATTCCCCATGGACAAGATGGGATCAGGCACATCTCAGCTCTCCACCGGACCAGTGAGAAGACCCACCCAGGCTCTCTGCAGAGAGATCAGTGTGGAACCGGTAGACACAGCATGGCCCCGCTCCACTGAAAGGTGCTATAAAACACAGACACGCAGTCACCCCAGAGGCCACTGCGAAGAGGAGCAGAGAGAAGTGAGAAAAGCCTAGAGGGACTCAACATTTGTCTAAAGGAAATGCTTAAATTATTGAACTGGAATAAATTGGACTAACGGGCAGGTGTTTCTATTGCGGGCTGAATTGTATCTTCCCCAAATTTGTATGTTGTAAATTTGATCCCCAGTACCTCAGAATATGACTGTATCTGGAGACACGTCCTTTAAAAGGTGATTAAGTTGAAATGAGGCTTTTAGGGTGGGCTCTAATCCAATCTGCCTGGTGTCCTTATAAACTGAGGATATGTGGACACACAAAGAAACACCAGGGATATGTGGGCACAGAGGAAAGGCCATCTGCAAACCAACGAGGGAAGCCTCAGGAGAAACCAAACCTGCCAAAAGCTTGATCTTGCACTTCTAGCCTCCAAAAATGTGAGAAAACACATTTCTGTGGTTTAAGCCATCTAGTCTATAATATTTTGTTACGGCAGCCCTAGCAAACCTCCCTCCCATCTCCCATCTACCCAGTAGAGGGAGGTCTTGAGGAAAACCAAACCACTCAACAGGAAAATAAAGAAGTTATATATTCTTGAACTTCTTCAAATTACTTAAAAAACTTTTTTTTTTAGAATTAAAAAGACAATTTTACCTACAAATAATCAACGTTCATTTGTGTAGTCATCAAAGAAAAGGAAAGAAAACCTTTCCTTACAAAACCTAGATATATTCAAAAGCCCCAAACTACTTCTTTAACATTTCTAATTGGATTTCTAAAAAGTAAATTAGCACAGTTTATTCCAAATTAATGAAGTATACCATACTTTAATTTCAAAGTCAGTCTTACAGAATCCTGGTTTCATTCAGTCTCCCATTCAGTAAAAACAAAAGCTCATATTTTCCCACTGAAAAATAGGCACCTGAATTAACTGTAGATATACTTCTCTACAATTAACATTTACGTGTATGTTGTTCTTTTGTTCTTTGTGGCCCATAGTTCCATTTTATGGGCTCAATTTTTAAATGGAGACCAGGAATTTCCTCATGAGTATTTCTCATCAGGGACCTAATTTGAATGGAAATAAACGACAATGGCCAGTCCTTGGTCAGGACCGCCCTTTCTCTTTGTTGATGCCCAGGCCTTTCCCCTCCTCACTGTAAGTAGGACACTTGGTGCCTTAGCCTCTCACCTCATTTAAGCTGAATTGTACAGAACAAAACCACCGCCTTTGACTGGGAACATGGTGCCTGGACACCGTGTGCTACTCACTGTGCACATTTCCATTTGTTGTCCGTGGAAATTTTTGCCAAGTCTTTAACAGTTGTAGCCAATTAAACACAATTTCCCAATATTCACCACTTCTGTTTGCAGTAATGTAATCTAGCACAGTTCCTTTCTGACCAGTATGAGCACCGAGACCAAACACTGTCTTACCATCTGAAAGGAGGAGTGTCTCAGCACTTTCTGCTTCCCCGAGGACCACTGTGCCCACCTCTCACCGCAGATCAAATAAACAGAAAGCTGGACTTCAGCTTTGACAGGAGGATTTTTCTGGTTAGTCACACAGTCCCTCCTCCTTTTCTGAGTATAGAGTTGTCCGTCTTAGAGCAGACTGAGTGGACTCAGCACAAGGTTCCCCTGGAGATATGCAAATGCAAGAAAGGAAAGACTCTTTGGATGGAACATGCCAAGTCAATAAAGATGGTGTGAGGATGTTTGTAGGATTAGCAAGGCAAAGGAGATTTGTTGTCTGAGTAGGAGCAGGAAAGCAGGTCACCCATGGAACATAGGCAACTGTGTTTCTCTTCTTTCACTACCTATTGCTCTTCCAAAAAGATTTCCTACTAGTGGGAAAGTATCCCAAAATGTGAACCCATGGTAAAAATTGCTGTGTCATTTTTTGGAAGCCCTCCTTTTGCTCTTTATTTCCAAAATAAAGCTTTCTCCTTTGCCCCTCCACCTCCTCCTCTTTCTTCAATAAAATGTTACTTCTGGACATGGTCAACATTCAAGATGTATAAGCACCAATATTGTAAAGTAGTATGTTAGTGGGATGTTAACTAGATTTATTGTGATGATCATTTTACAATATATACAAATATCAAATCATTGTGTTTTATACCTGAAACTAACATAGTGTTATATGTCAATTATACCTTAACAACAGCAAAAAAAAAAAAAACCTTACTGAAAAAGATGCTGAATACTTTCTTTAAAGCATAAAGAAAAGTACAGAAATATTGTTAAAAAAAAGAATTCCATCTGTGTCTTCAGTTCAACCTCTGACGATAGGTATTATTACCAGTTTCCTGTATATACTTCCAGAGATATTCTACATATAAATGTATTCTGACATATTCTTTTGACCTCTGAAAAAACAAAACAAGACTTGCAATCCAGTAAAAGACCATCATTGTTGTTCCCAGTGAGAGAGGTGTGGTCATTATGTGGAGTATGTGAGATCATGAGGCTCCCTCCTATATTTTCTATTCCTTGTAGAATTCCCTACAACAGGATTCTGTCTCTCTCTTTGTCTTTCTCTCTCTCTCTCTCTCTCTCTCTCTCTCTCTCTCTCTCTCTCTTCTCTCTGTCTTTCTCTCTCTCTCTCTCTCTCTCTCTCTCTCTCTCTCTCTCTGTCTGTATTTTATTTTTTTAAAGGTTTTATTATTAGTTTCAAGTGTACAAAACAACATAGTGATTAGACATTTACACCTCTCACAAAGTGATAACCCCCCAAGTCTACTACCCAGCTGACACCATACGTAGCTATTACAATACCATTGACTATATTCCCTATGCTGTACTTTACATCCCAGGACTATATATATATTTTAATTATAGTTGACATTCAATATTATTTTATACTAGTTTCAGGTGTACAGTGCTGTGATTAGGCATTTAAATAATTTATGAGGTAATTGCCCCATAAGTCTAGTGCCCATCTGACACCCTACATAGTCTTTACAACATTTTTGACTACATTCCCCATACTGTATGTCACATCCCATGACTATTTTGTAACTTCCATTTTGTACTTCCTAATCCCTTCACCTTTCTCACCCATCCCCCAACCCCTGTCCCATCTAGCAACTATCAGTTTATTCTTTATATTTATGAGTCTATTTCTGTTTTGTTTGTTTGTTTTTTTTTTTTTCTTTAGATACTTGTCCCTCTTTTTAGCTATCGGTCAGAAGACACTCCATCCCTGCCTAGGTTAAACACAATAAAATAAAATCTCATTCAGAGTGCTTCCAGTTCTAAATTGTGGGGCACAACAAATGAGTTATTTTGCCAGCAGCTTTTACATAGAGTTCATCTTTGGTCTACAAAAGTAAATCAATCAGTTAGTGGATTAGCTTGGACTGCTATAACAAATACCACAGACTGGGTGGCTTAAACAACAGGCGTTTGTTTTTTCAGAGTTCGGGTAGCTGGACGTCCAAGATCAAGGTGCCAAGAGGGTTTGTCTCTGGTAAGACTTCTCTACCCAGCTTGTAGATGACTACCTTCTTGTCGTATCCTCACGTGAATGTGGCCTTTTCTCTGAATGCAGGTGGAGACAGAGAGAGAGCTCTCTGGGGTCTCTTCCTCTTCTTATAAGGGCACCAGTCTAATTAGATTAGGAATCCACCCTTATGACCTCACTTAACCTGAATTCTTTAAAGGCCCCTCTCCACCACCTCAGGGATACTGTGGATGCCTGATCATGGCATTGTACACCAGACGCTAAACATTAATGAATGCCAACTATAATTTTATATATATAATGTGATGGTTCAGTGTGAGGTCGGAGGGATAGTGGATGGGGGGAGAGGGGTTCACAGTGTGAGGGATATAAATGATGAACGTCTAAGTATTACCTTGTCTTGTACACCTGAAATTAATAAATAAAAAAATAAAAAAAAAAAGAATAAGAAAAAGGATATACCCCAAATTCCTGGAAAAGCCCACCCCTTCCAAGAAATATAAGAATATCCTCCCCCTTATCACCATATTAAAAAGCTTAACTAATAAAAACCAGAACTGTAAAAGAGGACTGGGGCTGTCTCTTGCCTAAGGGCAGCTCGTGGAGTGGATTATTTCACAATAAACTTCTTTTGTTCCTTTTGTTCAAAAATAAATAAATAAATAAATAAATAAATAAATAAATAAATAAATAAATAAATAAATAAAAATAAAGGCCCCTTTCCAAATATAGTCACATTTAACATTAGGGCCTCAACATACCAATATTTGGGGCGGGGGAGGGAGACACAATTCAGTCCACAAAGTTAGCAATAGTGATCACTATTTTAATTAAATAGTAACAGCTGCTATTTGAGTACCTACTATGTGTCAGGCAATGTACAGCAAACTATATACATATTATTTCTAGTTCTCAAAAATCTCATCACAGCTAGGATGATACTCAAAGTATTTAATGATTGGTATGGTTTGAGTGCTGACCAGTCAGATTGAACAGTGGCTATAAACAATTGAGTGACTATTGTTCTGAAGTGCATGTGTGCCAAAGGTGAGCTCCAAATAATTCCTTTACACAGGTAAAGAAGGGGAGATTTGGAGAATTGTACAAGCTCTCAACTGGCAAATGGTTGAGCAGGGACTGGAAGTCATGTCTGTTTGACTCGACATCATTTTATCTCTTTGCTCCCTTGCCGGGAGCGATCTGCCAGAGGTATTCCTATTCCTCTGCCTTGGTGAGCTTTTGAATGCGTTCCATCGTATTCACAACTTAATTACAGTGCCTGCCATAAGAAAAGTTGGCTTAGGATCAAGGTCAATTTGACCTCAGGCTCCTCTCTGAGCTGACCCAGAGCTTGGTGCAGGGGTCTTCTTCACTATCTATTCTTTGGCTCCCATCTGACAATGTTGAAGGGTTTCTGAAACTGGATCTTTGCAATGGGCCCAGGCTGTCTTCCCCAAAAGATATATCTGGGTCTCTGGGGTCCTTTGCCTCCTTCCATGAGATGACCTACACTGTCTGTCTAGATCTGGTGTGTGCTACTCCTGCTCATGGTCCAGATTGTGCATTTATCTAGTCCAATCTCAGGGCTAGACCTTCAGCCTGATATCCATTGTGAAGTACCAAACACCACATGAAGTGCTTTCTGAGTGCTCCATTTTCAGTCTAAATCCTTCCTTTGATTTACTCCTCCTTCAGCTGCTCATGTTTTCTTCCCTCCTTCCCAATAAACTCTTCTTCCTGTTTAAGTGCTTCTCAGTCTCTCCTTTTCTGTTGTTTTATTTTGTTTTTGCTTTCATATTCTCCTTTTTCCTCTTCTTTTTCTGTTTTGCCTCTATTTGGGGCTGCGTTAGCACATACTCAAATAAGCAGCCTTCACTCTTGACATTGGGGCTTAAGAAAATTTTTGTCTCCTGGGTTGTCAGGGGTTCAGAGTATCCATGGGACATTATATGAAACTCTCTATCCATCAGTCACTCAGTGATATCTACAAGCAACCTGGAATCAGCCCAATTTCAAGGCACTTTCATTAAGGATTAAAAGGCAGCATTGTTTATCTCAAATTTTACCACCCTTCCCCCAAATGTCATCTTGTCCAGAGGGGAAAAGGGAATACTCTGTTATTGGTGACTTTCAGACTTTAGCTGGATGTATCCTCCGTTTCTTCAACAAAGTCCCAATGTGTATAGTCTTCTTTGGTCCATATCCTTCTGTACTCATTGCTACTAGAATCAATATTTGTAAGACAAGCAGAAATTTGCTCGAAGAACAGATCCAAAGGAGACTTAGCACTCTGATAAATGAGAAACCATTTTTTTTAGCTTCCTTTTGTTTGATATGCACTAGATGTTGTGTGTTCTGTGTCATGCACAATGTGCGAATTCCAGGCACTCCTTGACGAGAGCTCCTAATGATAAACTGCCTCTTGAAGATGATGCTAGAGAGATTTCCCTTCCCTGAAAAGTATCCCTCTGTGGCTCTAAAGTTCTCAGTGAGAGCGAAATCCTGACTACTTTCCTTTTTGCACCATAAATGAGATCACAGTGAAGACATCAGTTTCTCCATATGGGAAAAATTGCCTAGGAATAGGAAGGCCTGACGTTCTTGTGCCAATACACCCACAGTGAGGTGTGTTTTATACCCTCAGGCCTGAGAGTTGCCCAGGGAAGGACTCGTTTTGCATACTTGCAGGACTGTAGTTGACACCTAGAGATTAAGGGACATCTGGGAAAAGCAGTATAGAACTTGAACCAGAAACCTCAGGAGTAGTTCCAGGTTGCTCACAAGCTGATGTTCATTCCTTTGTTTGTCACTCAACAAACACTGACTGGGCACAGCCTTTGTGCCAGGGCCTACACTGGGTGAGGATCCAGCTGTGGGGGAAACCAGCTTGGGCACTGGTCTCAGGAAGCTGACAGTCCCCCAGGAGGAGTGCCTGGGCTCTTTGCTGTGCATTGTCACCTGGGGCACTGATAGGCATTGGCTGTGAGCTGCTGAGCTGATTACAGGGCTCCTGCAATGCTCAGTAATTGGGCCCCAGGGAACTTCCCTTGGCCCCTGAAACATTGGAGGTGAACCTCAGCTTTTGAAATCTGGTCTTAATGGGTCAAAGGCCTTGGCTTTTTCTAGTTGGGGGAAATTTTGACAAAAATTTAAAATGGAAACCCGACCAGCACTTCCTATACCTAACATGAAGGAACGACTTTCCAGGGTCCACGCTTTAGAGATCGTTTTCGAAAAGGTTTAATCTTGTAGGACAAATTTCTGTGACTGCTTCCAGTGCTCCAAACCCTGGGCAAGTAAATACAGATGACATTTGCTTGAGTTAATCCTACCACAAATAAGTGTAAAAGGGTCGCCATCTTTCCCCCAAACTCCCTCCTTCCCCCAATAACCTTTTCTGCAGCTTATCTCCTTTGGCCCCAGAAAAAAAGGCTCCCATTTAAGTCTGTCTTCCTTTTGAACTTGGTGTCATCAGCCTTCTGCAAAGAACTGTCCTAATGATGCTTTTGAAAGCAATTATTTGAAAATTCTGAAAGCCAACAGTTTAAAAAAAAAGCCTTGTTAAAAAAACAAAACAGAACAAAACAACCTCTAGTCATTCAGTGACCAACTCTCTGCCTATTTATCATTGCTCTTTATTTGCTTTAAAATAATTATAATTCTTAAAGACAAGAAGAGTTAGACTCAGAAAGAGGATGATTAATGGCTTGTTTTCACTCTGGTGACTAACACACTCAACTTCCTTTTTCGAAGTGGCACTTAGAAACGTTATCTCCTCCTTTTCTGTTTTGTTATTCCAATTTTCTAGATGATATTTAAAGAATGGGGAGGCAGATATTCTATTGGTTCCCCTGAAAATGTGTTCATTACACAGCAAATACCTTTTAGTTGATAACATTGACAGTTGACTCAACATGTTGACAAGGGGCTCAGTGTCCAGCCCTCCTCTGCTTGCACTTCCTGGGTCAACCGGGAGCTGTGAAATCTGTGGGAAACTCTGGAGGTATATATAGGTATGGCCCAGTATAGCTCATGGAACCAAAGCCCTCCTTACCTTGACAGGTTTGTTCCTGTCAGAACTGAAAACCCACTTGTAAGACTGGAGAATACTTCAGCAGGAAGGCAGTTAGCTCCACAGTGGGAATCTCTCAGAGGTGCACAATCGTGTTCAGTCTGAACCCCAACCCCAGGAGCCTTGGGAGTGAGATGGGATCTGTGGGTTGGGCAGGATGGGCCCTGGCCAAATGAAGCCTGCTGGCCTTCATCCTAGGTCCAAGGGCTCACAAAAGCTTTTCACATTCAATTGTAGGCAAGCACCATAAAGCAAGCCATTTTACCAAGTTCTGGAAGTGAAAGCTAGGCACACTGACAGGACATCCGTGAGTAGTTCCCTCTTGAACTTGTTGGCACAGTGCCTTCCATAGAAAAATTCTGTTCTGTCACACAATTCAGGGGTTGCCATTTCTAAATTCAGATATTGATACTGCCATACTTTAAAGTGATTTAAGGATGAATTTATTAAAACGTTACTTCATTTTATTGCTTGACATTGCAAATGTAATTTTGGAAGTCATATCCCTATACGAAATAATTGAGTTCTTGATAGGAAAGACATTCTTATAGGTCTCATGGTTATTGCAACTGCATGCAATTTTGTGATTACTTTCTAGAAGGTTTTTATGCCATTAATTAAAAGAAATGAGTTACTTTCATCACTCAAGAAAGGTTAAGAAATGTATTTAAGGAGCAATAATAAACATTTAAAAAATGTTATATCTTTAAGGGTACAATAGCCTGGTTACAGAGGATCTAACCCGGAAATTTGTCCTTGTATTGTTTTTTTAGTTCTGGTGAAAACTGTGGCTTGGGGGAGGCAGAGGGATGAGAGAAGAGTAGGGAGGAGGTCAAATATAATTCAATGCATAGGCCGTCAAATCCAATAGGATTGGAAAATAAGTCTGTTTAGACTTATCTGCATGACTCTACTCTGCTTCTTAAATCACATAGTTGGCTGATCATGCCTGACATGTAGCTTTTATCTTCCCGAAAGGAGGCAAATCATATAGAAAAACATTCATTGTCCCCCGGCTTTGTGAAAGCCATGTACTAAGTAAGCTCTTTAGAGGAATACAAAGGAATACAAGGCACAGTCTTTTCCCTCTGAAAGCCTTTGATTCATTAGGAGTGAAGTTAAACACCATTAGAGACAGTATTGAAGAGGTCACTGGTAGCAGTTAGGGGTGTGGGAGGTGTGGTTGGTACCTGTCTCTTCCAAACTCCTCCTTGGACTTCCTGCAGGTGCTCTGATGAATGGGACAAAAGGAGGTAGTCAGTCAGCCCCAACATACAAAGGGCCCCTTCTCCCCAGTGCAGAGCTTTCCCCATGGTCTCCAGAAGCCTGAGTGAGAATTCCTTCACCCACTTTCCTACCCTTGCCTGCAAGTCAGGACACATGGGACTGAGCCCAGGTCCATGTCCCAGTCGGCTACAAGAAAAAGAGTTGGACCAGAGAGTCTGTAGACGGCCTACTTCAGAACACAGAGGACATGGGAAGAGTTTTATTCACCAATAATCCCCAGGGCCAGACACAGAGTAGGCACTCAACAGATGCTGAGTAAATGAATGATCAAATGGTGCATTATGAGCTGACATACTCTCAATATTCTGGGAAGGAAAAATGTGGCATTGTTGTTTCTTAGACCAAAGATTAATTAGACATATATGCTTGCTGCATATAAGTCACAGCCACTCCAAAATTAATTTTAATTTTAGTAAAAATTGTTCCCATTAAGCCATCAAATTTTTTTTCTTTTAAAAATCTATTTTTCTACAACCCTAGGAGGTTAATGCAGAATAAGTACATTAAGCAAGGAAACAAACTTGGGGTTTCTGCTATTAAAATAAATTATCTTTGGATAAACTCTATTTTCTTTCACTGAAGAAAACAATTAAGCATTTCTAATAGAATGTTCATAGTCTGGAATACAAAGTACTAGGGTTTTAATATGCAACTAGGAAATTTAAAATATTACAAAACTTTGTTGCATTACGCAAATGTGAAGAAAAAAGTCCTAACAGAAGCCCGTATATATATATTTTATTATTTTGTTTTATTATTTGTTTCAGGTATTCAAAACAACATAGTGATTAGACATTTACACACCTCATACAGTGATAAGCTCCCCAAGTCTACTACCCATGTGACACCATACATAGCTGTTACAATACCATTGAGTATGTCCCCTATACTGTACTTTATACTCTGTGACTATATACGTGTGTATATATATATGTATATAATGTCATATACAAATATGTATATTTTAATTATAGTTGACATTCCATATTATTTTACATTAGTTTCAGCTCTCATATATTTTTATTTGCTTGTTTTTATTTTAAAAATTGACCTAATCAGTTACCTTAGTTGTCGATCAAAATGCAAGTCAATTGGTTTATTGAAACCACTCTTTAGAAATAATGACAAGAAATGAGTTATCGGTAGGCCATGTCTAGCTGTTTAACTTATTCTATGCATGACTACCCATTTTGTGGGAGACAAACAGAAAGGGAAATTCAGTTTTGTATTAAGCCCATTTGTATTAGAGACCATGAATTCTTTCCACGACGGTGTTCTGATCTACTGGATGTCTATATCTATTCACCCACTTTTTTTTATTTGTTTTTTGAGATTTCTTATCTGTTTTCTAAAATAGAAGATCTCTATTATTTTTTAGAACTATAGAAAAAATTATACTAACTATAAAAAAATGCAGATGAGTGAAATAAAACGTTAAAGTATCTTTACTCCCCAAACGTAATCACTGTTAAGAGTTGAATACATGTCCTTCTTCTGGTCTTTTTTCCTAAATATAACAAAAATAATGCTTTTAAAAAGTAACGTAATATATTATACATACTGTTTTCACAATATTCTTTTTTCATTTAATATTTTTCCATGTCAATTTTGTCTGGAACAAACGTATCACCATAAGATATTTTGCAGATTATAGACAATATTATGACATTGGAGTGAATATAGGCAGGAAATTGTTTCAGACACAGTAGCATAAAAGGCATATAATATTATTATACTATACTATACTATACTATACTATACTATACTATACTATTATATTATATTATATTATATTATATTATATTATATTATATTATATTAGACCTGGTCTTATATTAATTTTTGTTCCAAAAGACGCATCAGAGCTGACGGTCCGGCTAGGTCTTGTTTTTGGGGAAACATGGTATATTCACAGAGTTGTGTGCACCTATCACTCACCACAGTCAATTTTATAATATTGTTATTATCCCCAAAAGAAACTTTGTACCCCTTAGAGCTGTCACCTGCCAACCATCCCACCCCTACCTCTTGCCCAAGGCAACTGATCTACTTTCTGTCTTTATAGCTTTGCCTATTCTGAACATTTCAGACAAATGGAATCATACAATGTATGGCTTCTTTCTCCTAACATAATGTTTTCAAGGTTCATCCACATTGTCGCATTGCTCTTTTGTATAGCTGCATCATCTATATTTTATTGTGCATAGGTACCATCACTTAGTTAACTGTTCCCCTTTTAGATTCATGGGTTCATTCTAGTCTTTGCTCTTTCAAGCAGTGCTGCAGTGAATAACCTTGAACATATGTCATTTCCCACATGTGCTGGCCCACATTCCCAGATATGAGACTATGGTAGCAAACACAACCATAATTTTGTTCGATATTGCCAACTTACGCTATTGCAGTCCCACCAGCAACGTATGAGAAGTTCAATTCCTCATAGCCTTCCAGTAGAGCATGTTGTCAAACTCTTGAAGCTTTGCCAATCTAGTGGTTTTCATTTGCATATTTCTTAAGATGGTTGAGATTGGTATTCATATATGAGTACATTGACAACTCATCATTTCCTTGTTTGAACTACACATTCTTGGCTTCATGGGAGTGGTGGGGTGGTTAGAGTCTGACAACTATGATAATTTGGTTTCCTGGAAATGTTTGATTTTCACGTCTTTTTCATTTTGCAGCAGGTCATTTTAGTACTGATGGTTATAATAAAGGTGTATATTATTGAGCACAATCTTCGTAACATATATATCAAGAGGACTGTAATTTGTTTATTTCCACATGAGTTTGCTCTTATATTTTTAGATTAATCGAAGAAGAAATCAGCTTTCACTAGTGATGGTTATTTTGGTTGGCAATATGATTGCTCTTATCATGAAACTGCAATTCACATGAAATAAAAAACAAAACATCTATTTATAACCAATTGAATTACTTCATTATATGTTAGTTGCCTGTCACCAGTCTCATTTGGAATTTCTCAGAAAAAATCAGCTCTAGTATTTCCTGAAAAAAAGAAATGTGTCCATCTGAATGTTCTCCTCCTTTCATTAGACATTTTATCAAGTGAGTTTTTCTACTTGAATCTAAGGTTTCTTTAAAGAGTAAGCAAATCCATATATGTTCTGATTTATTTACATTGAATGTACTGAAATTCAGAGACTTCTGCACAAGCTATAGTCATATTTCCTTAGCAGCAAGTCATTTGTGTCTCAAAGACCACGTTAGGCACTAAGATGTAATCTGCATAGCCACCTACGGGACTCTAGGGTGTCACAGCAGGACAGAAGAAATTCTTGAGTGTATGCCCTGAGATTTGCTGAAAGGAGAAATGACAAAAGTGAGATTGATGGCCAGGCCCTCAGGACCTTACATGAACACTCAAACCAGAAGCGAGCCTGCCCTAACTTGTAACGGCGCTGTCCTTGTGCTTTACAGAGAACCAGGCACGTGACAGGAGAGCCCCCACTGACAGGTGTCAGGGTCTGAAACAGCGATTCATCACTAACGGGAGCCAGAAGTGCTCTTGAGGGTGCCAAGGGTGGTCTGGTGGCTGCCCAGCATCCACAGCAGGAAGAAGTATAAACTAAAGGTTAGACCCTCTGGTATGAGCCTGAAAAGTAAGCCGGAATTCTCCGAGAGGTCACACCATTTGTTATCAGGCAATGACAACCACCGCCACAAAAACAATAGTCGATTCTACTTATTTGTGGTAGTTGGTACAAACAGTGAATTAGCAAATACTACAAAGTTGCTGCAAACACAAATTAGTGAGTACTGAACCATTGCTCCTAGGAGTAATACATGATTAGGTTCCTTTTAACTTCAGGTCACAACATTTTTGTCAACCGATGAATGTGTAACCTTGTTTAATGTGTGCACTCCCCAGCAGCACTATAGCTTACGCCTGAATGAAGCATATTCGATACGTACCTTCCATGGAAAACACATCACATACATGATGTGCTCAGGAGCACCAGGCAGCCCCTCAGCATTAGGCCTGGGAGCCATTTGAAACAGCAAAATCACCAACAAATGCACAAAAATGCAAAAGACATGGCACTAAATAGACCATTAAAAGGACACTGTTTCCAGTCTGACAGCTGAAACAGAAGAGTACAGTGTCTGTCACCTTGTTTGACTTCAGCTCGGAATGTGTGCAAAGGGCTACTCAAATTTTGTGCTGCTCTGTGCATGCCGATGAGTAGCGAAAGAAAGTGCAGGGAGCATTGATTTGGGGTTACCATAAATTTTAGTGAGTAGGAAATCTGTGAATAGTGAGGGGTGACTGTAATTGTAATCATTAAGAAAAACGTTCCTCCCTACCTCCCTACCATGTTTCTCACATGGTACTGGTGGCGGAAGCAATGGAGAGCTTAAGCTAACCTATGAGTAAGAGCCGCTATGATGGGGCCAGCTTGAGGTCTGACACAAATGTTCCATAGACTTCTGGACAGCTCATGGAATTTCATTGTGCCTCAGTTTCCTCATCAGCAAAACTGACATAATTCCTGATCTACTTACTTCAAAGGGATGTAAAATGTAGGAAAGCTAACATGTACGAAACCTGAAGGACTAAGTAAATTAGAATGAATTAGGAAAACAAAAAATCCAAGGATCCATGGTGGTTATTTCTGTGTGAGAATGGTAGAGGTAATTTTTATTTTCTTCTCTAAATTATTTCACAAGGATTGTTATTTAGTATGTATCATATTTACAATCCCAAAACGTCTTTAAAAGGAAAAAGCACCTGTGAGAATAACATAGATTCACATGAAAGTGCTTTGAAAATAAGTAAACTGTTAAAGATTAGAAAGCGTCATTTTCCATGAAATAAATCAATATTAACAATAGGTTAGTAAATGGAAATGAAATTCCAACCTGCTCTGTCATGCATGGAAAAACAAGTTCCACCTGGTTTGTGTAGTTAATCTTGTCTTCAGAGCCATTTGGCTCAGGCCTGATTTTATACCATTAGGGAAGCTCTCTGGCCCCATGCAGACGGGCTGTGCCCACCTGCCCCCCAGGGGGGCTGCCAGAACTGCCCTGGACTTCATTTATACTGAAAGAAAAACAAAGGGGGAGGAGAGCTGAGTTATTTCCCCCTCCTAACAGCAATGTGTAATGTAAACCAGGGAGAGAGGGACTCTAGGACAATGTATGGAGAAGCTTGCTCTGTTTTCCCTTGATTTAGTAATGCATTTTAAAAAATGTATCACTAGTGTGCTCCTTTGGTTCCAGGAACAAACTTGACCCACTGTTTTAAAAGCACATGTTCATCTTGGCCTTTTGAACAAAGAACAGGTTTGTCTGATTCGAAAGTGCACTGCCTCCATAAATAGTCATTTACTTGCCTTCAGATTTCTCTCTGTCCTTTCAAATGGACATGCAATTCTTTTTCCTTTTCTAATGTGAACTCTCCATGGTGTGTCTGAAGGCAATTCAACAGCTGTGACGCCTGATGATAGAGACGGTTGGCTCTCCATGCTAGGAAATGTGATCCTAAAATAGATTAAAGAATGAATCCTAAGCCTTTCAGCTCTGGCCTCTGGCTTACGTAAAACACAAACCTGGCTAATAGATTTTATCGGTTCCTAAACAATGAGGTCCCTTGCAAAATTCAGCAAAAACATCACTGTTTAAAGAATGAAAAAAACAAACAAAACAAAAACCTTGCAGAAATAATAGAGAATGATCACATGGTTATTATTTAATAAAAAGAAAAATAAAGTAATTAGTGTTTACTGAAGTGAACACTGTTCTAACATTAATTCTATTAACAACACAACTAATGTATTGTGTCAGGCAGATTTAGAACATTAACTGTGTCCCCTGCTGATTTTCACATAAATGTCTAGTTTCACAATAATCCTTCAAAAAGTCACATGAAAGGAACCCAGAAATGTTAGCCCACATGGTGAGGGAGCAGAGAACGGGAGGAGTTTGTAGTAATTAACAGCCAAGATGGACTGTTTTTGTACCCCACACAAATTATTTAGAACATTCCCAACAAGCTCTGCTCTTGAACTATACAAATGCATGAGATTTTGGTTGAGCCATCCATAATTTTGTATCGTGGATTAATTATAAGGATGTTGCTTTCTATAATTCTCTTTTGGAAAAAAAAAATCCATTATCATAGTGCTATTAGAGAGTCACTAGAAAGTGCTTACCTGTGGGAGGCTGTTAATCCTGATCTGAAAGAAGGAAATTTGGTTGTGGCTTTGTATCAATACCCTTGGAGGCAAACTGAGTCTGGAACATGACAAAATTGATGATGATAACCCTGGAGGAAACTAGTCTATTCGACCTCTCTATTATTTCATATCAAAAGCTCTACTTGACAATGTTTAGTACATTGAGGTATAATTTCAGTGTCTGAGAAGAGTCTTGACAGCTGTTGGACTCTCAGACTGTTGGAATTCCATGAGCAAGGGGAAAAAAAGAGAGAGAGATAAGCAAGTGAAAATAAAATAAATCATGGGCTGTTGAACAAAGATTTGGTTTCATGGAACATTCAAATAAGCAAAGTATCTCTGCTGACATGTATAAAATACACCTGAGATATAAATAGATGTTAAGAAGAGATAAAAGTCTTGTCATCTTACAGTTGGAGACACCGAAGCCCCAAGAACTTAAGTGACTTGCCCAGCTGAGGCTCTTTCCTCCGTGCCTCACTTCTCTTGAAAGAAAACACACTGAAGATGTCAGCAGCTCATAGAATCCCTCTGTGACTAGACAGAAGAAGAGAAGGAAGGGAAGAAGGGAGAAGGGCGAGAGCCTTGCCTGAGGAGGAAGCCATTCTTCCTGTGGTCCAGACTAAAGCCCCTTCAATAAATGTTTCTTTTTTTTTTTTAACTTATTTATTTAAGTGTGTTTTTCCAGGACCCATCAGCTCCAAGTCAAGTAGTTATTTTAATCTAGTGGTGGAGGGTGCAGCTCACAGTGGCCCATGTGGGGATTGAACCGGCAACCTTGCTGTTAAGGGGACGGCGCTCTAACCAGCTGAGCTAACTGGCCGCCCCAATAAATATTTGTTAAACTTCAGGCTGCCTCTTCATCTCCTCTCTTGCTCCTAATTATCTATGTTAATTTTATTAGGTATGGATGTTCTGTGCCCAATTAAAAATGAAATGAACTTGGGAATAGAATGCAAGGAATTGTTAAAAACAGCATGTGATGTATCCATATTAAAGAAGAATAAATTGGCTGTTTAAAATTGAATCCTAATAAACTTGTTGTCTTACCAAAAAACTTGTTGATTCATGTCTATAAATGCTAACATAATAAAATACGCTCCATGACCCGAACGTCCCTAGTATTCATTAGCAGGAGGACGGGTGCCTATAGGCATGAAAGAATGATTTAGCAGTCTTTGATTTTGTTTCTAATCTGTTGTGTGACCTTGGACATGTCACTATACTTTTGTTGCAGCTTCTCAGTCTATAAAAAGGGTAATAAAGTTATCCCCTGGTGTAACCTCAAAGAAGTGTTCTGATCACTAATGAGTTGATGATGGCTTACACACCTGAGGTGAAAGGCCGTGTTCACAAACGTAATGTCATTGTTTTTGTGATTACTGTTATTGTTCATACACAAGGAGCGAATATGGGGGCTGGCAGCTTGTCAGTCACAGCTAAAGACCAAGCTGTCTAAGAAAAAAGAATGAGCATATTAATGAATGTTGGCTTCATTGTAATTTATTTGCAAGGTTAATTATTTTAGCAAGATATATGCCTTAACTTGAATTATTGGTGAAATGAAATGTTTTCTGAACCTGACTTCCCAGGGGCACATATGGAATATGTGGAATATTCTGGTAGCCAGCACTATGACCTTCATAACATCCATTGGATCTCAGTAGCCATGTCTGTAAAATCCAGTTGTAGGTTTAGAGGATCTCTGAGTTTTCTACTTCCTCTGAGAGTTTACTATTTTACCACTACAGAAACTTCCAAGGTCAATCCTGCAGCTGATGAAAAACAGAAGCCCTAAGAGCAGCCTTCATTGCCAGTTGGGGAAGGTTAGTTACAAAACTGAACAGTACAGTGGAGAAATTTCGAGCAGAGTATCTGGAGTCAGAGAGCTGCACTGGAATTCTTGCTCTGCTACTTTATTATTAGCTGTGGGCAGATTTTGTGATTATGTAAAAGAATATATTTATTCTTAGGAGATGCATGCAAGAAGTATTTAGGGGGTCATGATACCTAAAATTGAGTTTCAAATGGTTTAGCCAAAAAATCTCCACAAAAAACTCACTATGTGTGTGTCTGTGTGTGTGTGCACACACATATTATCTATCTGTTGGGCAAATTGGCAAAATATTAACAATTTGATGGATCTAGGTGGAGGATATGTGAGTACTCATTCAGTGCACTGTTCTTTTAATATTTCTGTAGGTTTGAACATTTTGAAAATAACAAGTTGGGAGGAAAAGAAAATATAGCATATTATGAATTAAGAAAAATGTCTGTAGAGAAAGTCCCTAGGTAACCCAGATTTCCTCAGAGCTCAGCAGCTGGTGGGAACAGCACATTAACTATAGTCACCCACAGTGCCCAGCATATCATTGATATTCAGTGGATGAGTAAGTGAGTGGACATTTCAATGGTTCTTTGGACCACATTCTGCCACCCAACACGAACTCCCTGCAAAGTGACCCCCAAGTATACATGATGGCTTTCACAAGTGCCCGCTGCCAAGGCTGGTTCTCAGGTTTTTCATCTGTCCATCAATTCATTCAGCTAGGCATTCATTCATCTATCTAACAAGTACTTCCTGAGTTCCTGGGACACTACATTCATTGTTAAATGCCAAGACACAGTTTTGAATAAGGCAAACCCCCTCAGGTACTTACATTCTGATGACATCTGAACTACTTCTTCCCCCTTCTCCCCTGGACCCTCTTTGTTTGTCTCTGGTTCCAGCCAGGACTTCTGAGGTGATAAACCTCCCAAACCAGTGGGAAGTGGGGAAGGTGCCACTCTCCCACTCTGTGCTGGCACTGGCTTGCTATCTGCAACAGTGTGTACAGTTCTTAATCATGACAGATACCATCTCCTGAACCGCTTTCTGTGCCACACACTCTGCCAAATTCTTGTTTTCATTATCTCATTTAATCCTACCCAATGAAGCAGGTACAATTACCAACACTTTTTGGCAGATGAGGAAACTGCGGCATAGGAAATTTAAAGGAGGTTGTTACAGGGCCTGTAAGTGATTGAACTAGTATGTATTTTGGGAGTTAAAACCAGAATTGCCTGGCTCTATGATGCCCCTTTGTCTCCTGGAGGTTTTGGTAAAATGCCTATTGGGATTCTTACACCCCCCTCTGTCCTTCCCTTTCCTCCCCATCGCTATGATTCATGACTCTGTGGAGACTGTGCCAGACATGAATGAGAGACTTGGTGCTATTCTGGGAAGCACTTCTCTGTTCCGCTCCAGAGTCGAAGACTTTGCTCTTGGGTCAAGCCTCTTGGGCATCGCTCCCTCTTCCCTTAGAAGTTCTTTCTTTTGAAAGCTCATGCCAATGGACCTTTGGCAGGCAACCCCAGTCCTAGAGATCATGCCCTGTCCTGCAGGATTAGGCAAGGACAGGGCATGATCATAGAGGTTTGAGGGGTCTAGGTTTTCACTATTTCTAATATGGATATCAGCAAAACACTTTCTTGTCTACTGAGGTTAAAAAACCTCATTACATCACACCCCATTCTATCCATCCATAATGTTTTTTGTTTTGTTTTGTTTTTAGCATTATTTTCTCTGGGCATGACCACTGCATGTATGTCTGCAATTGTTGGGACAGATAACAATCCCATTCACCTTCCCATACGTAAGTGCCAAAGTAGCAGTTAGCTCGTGTTAAGGTTGTGTCACTTTATACCACTCCTCCTTCTAATGGCACATAGATAGATGGGTTACAGAGAGCTGTGTATTGAGTGGGAGAGGGAAGCCTTCCCTACATGAAGGGGCAGGCTTTATAATATTCAGGCCAGCTCACTGCCCCCACGCAGAGGAGTGAGATCCAAAGACCAACTTCCTCATAGCATAAATGAATGTCGTTACAGTATGTGGTCTTTGCACATTTATCAAAAGCCATGTATAACTCAAAGTCTAATAGGCATAAAGAGTGCAACAGGAGTAGCTGTCCTCCAGAAGGAAAGGGATATGGAGAGATTGTAGTAGAATGCATCAAAGTTGTTTGTGTACGAGTTCCAAGTATCTGAGCCAGGGAGCCAGAACCCATCTTATGTGAGAAGAGGAATTATTTTGGAGGACACGGGCAAGTGCCTTCCTAGTAAGTTTGCTTAATACTACACTTCTCAAACCGTGAGCGACATACACTGGGAGTAGGGAGTGCATTTAAATTAGAAACAAGTTTGTTTGTTTTTTAAATATAATATAATAGAAACATAAGAGTTCATAATCCATGATAAGGACAAGTGTTGTTTGTACATATATACGTGTATGTATGTACTGGTTTCTTTCTGTGGGATGTGGTCAAATCTTTCTGTGGGATGTGGTCAGTCACTGCCAGTTTATATTATAAATTATTCTCTTGTCCACAAAATGACCATGGGCACAATATAGTTGCCACTGCCACTGCAGTTTTTATTTTCTTCCTCTCCTTTTTACCCCTTTGATTTTAACAAATATAATTTGCTAATGTTCAATAGTGAGCTAATGGACTTAAACCTTATTTTGGGAGACAATGGTTTTCTTTCAAAAGATCATTTTTAAAAAGAAAAGCACAAATTTTAACTGAAAGATATAGAGATATAAGAGAGAATATGTATCATATAACTGAATACAAAGACTTACTAGCATTTAAAGTCTATTGCAAATTAGATTTTCATTCCCTCATAGGTAATCTCGCTTTTTATTTTTGTCCATTTAATCCTTCTACTGATATTTGTCTGTTACATTTAAAATTTCCAAGAT
Organism: Rhinolophus hipposideros; assembly: GCF_964194185.1. NCBI lineage: Eukaryota > Metazoa > Chordata > Mammalia > Chiroptera > Rhinolophidae > Rhinolophus > Rhinolophus hipposideros. The sequence continues at coordinate 88,154,976 of NC_138052.1, forward strand.
TTGTAGTCATTTCTTTCCTATGATATCCTCTCACATCTTTGTGAGAATGTTAAAATCTTTTGCCTGTCTAATTAACTGTACTTCCTTGGGTGTTTATTCTTTTGTTTGTTGAATTTGGTGCCTCTTTTGGTAATGTTTTTCCCTAAATAGTTGGTGATACTCGTTTTCCTGTTGATTTTTGTATTTAAATGTTTTGGCCACCTGTGAGTTATATCTAACATTCTGGGGGGATGTGGGAGTGGATAGGAGAAGCTCTGTTGGAAGGAGGGGTCTACCTTTAGTTTCTCCTATGAGTATGGAAGCTTCCAGTGAGTATGGTGATATATAATTCCCCAGACCTTGCCTCTCCAGTACCAGTGTCCACACTCAAGTCTTTGTCCATGAGCAAATCCCCCAGCTCTTCAAATTGCCCAACTCTCCCTCCTCCATCTTTCCAGTGTATGCTGCTGCTTAAATCCATTGCTCTCAGCTTGGTGCTTTTCTGGGACTGATCCCAACATTAAGGTTTTTTTCCCTTCTGGCAATTAATCCATAGTGCTGATCCTTAGGGCTCACGAATTCTTCAACTTTTCTGGTCCACTGAGGACACTCTTGTTTTCTAAGACTATATTAATTTATTGTTGATATTGATCAGGCTTAAAATTTTCTCTAACTCCAAAAACACAAAGTATGGCAGCAGGTAGATATTTCCAGATCCAGTCTTTTAACTGTCCCTTTGAGGTTTAATATTAACTTTTCATGTCTTATGTCACTACCTCTCCTAAAGTGGATAAATTGTATTTCCATTATTGGTCTTCTACTTTTAGCAGAACATTACTATATGGGATTTTTGGCTTAGAAAAAGTAAGAGGGAGAGGTCCCAAGAATATAGAATTATCCTTTCCTTGTAGAAATACCTGTATTATTAATATAGGTTGGGCCATAGATAATGATTAATATTTATGTATCTATATCTCCCTCTGGTCTATTCTAGGTCATTTCTATATCACCAAGTGATGCAGTAAATTTTAAGTCCAGCACATTGATTTTGTCTATATAATAGGTTTTCATGATGGATGTCATTTTATTTGCCACAGGAATATCAATGCAGACCCTTAAATGACATCTTTACCCAACTGGTTTTCTATCACCAGTAAATAAAAACAAAGAAAGACCGTTGAATAAAGAGGGTCAAAATCCACAAAAAGCTTGTCTTCTGAAAGATCAGTATCCTTGGAATTGGGCTTGTCACCTTCATCTTTGTATTTCTGCAGACTCTTTGCATCTTAGTTTAGTTGCACAAATTATAGTCCATATCTCATTCAAATACTAGTGTGAAATAGCTGTCTAGGGTGGTTATTGAGGAAAAGACCAAGACTCTGACTAAAATCAATGCTGACCTAGAACCAGACAAAAACTGTATTGATAGGAGTCCTCCGCTCTTAACAGATTAATACGATCAATCAACAATTGAGCACTTCCTGTAACTAAAAGGGGGACTCCCTCAAAAGCAAAACCCATGAGAAACAAGTTTCTATAGACCTAATTTCAAGAAAGAGGAGAAAGAGAGAAGACCACAGGATCCAACAGGAAGCTACTGTAGTGACTACATGGGAGTCATTACAGGACAGAATTGGGGACATTTGCCTTCATTTGTTCTGTCATGGTAGATAAATTAGGTCCTGCTTTTCTCTGTAGCCTTATATAACAGTGTTACTTTTTCAGGTTGAATGGAATCCACTGTGGTTCTTAACCACATTCTCTTCTAGCTCAAAAGTATGACTCATTTTATGTATGTAATTGCCTTACTCTTTCTTTTTTCAATGGTGCTAAAGGGTGGGATGAGGGAAGGGGAGAGAAGAAAGGGTAAAGCAGGTCCTTAAGGGGAAGCCTGAAATATGAGATGAAAGATACTAATGCCCGCAAAGAAACGCAGGCTTCTGCCTGCTTAGTTTTCTGGAACTCAGTTTCTCTCTGCTTGGAATGTTGTCTCCATTCCATCTCAGCTTAAAAGTCATCTCCTCTGGGCAGCCACCTCTGACCCTCCAGACTAAACATATCCTTAACTTTCTGTCCTTATCCGTCTTTATATACTCATGTGATTATGTCCACTGCTGGATCTTAAGATTACAAATACGGTGCCTTTGTTTTGCTCACAAGCCATGCTGCCAACATTTACAGAGAGCCTGGTGCATACTGGGTACTCAATAAACATTTGCTAAGTGAGAGAATGGCTTCTCTTTCCCCCATTATCTAAACAGGAGTTCAAATTGGGTGTGTGGAGCCTTGAGTCTGCTTTGTTGGGGAAATGGAAGTTTCCGTGGCACTTACCAGAATATTTTGCTTTTTCACCTTACCTCTAGTTCAGTTTTGTTTTTTTTTTCACTCACCCATTCATTCTTACCTCAAGCTTGGCTCAAAGAGTGCTAAATATGACTTTGATATTTTGCTGAAGGACTTGTGTCTTTTTATTATCTGTTTAAATATCTTCCTAACCCAACATTAGTTTTCTTTGTGAAAAACAGCAAGAAGTCAGTTAGAAAGCCCCTTGGACAAATGGGCTATAATTTTTATAAATTTGAACTGACATATTAACTATGTTGTGTGAGTTCCAACAGTTATATTGCCATCACTTGAGAAAGCCACCACTTCTGAAGTCAAATCTGTGACTTAATTCTTTCAAGAAAAATAATATTTTAACTACTAAAAGTAATCAGAAAAAAGTCTTAAATTATAACAAAAAAGCGCATTATCATTCGAAATAGAATTTGTCAGCCTGATTATCTAATGTTATCAAGTGAGGCATCATTTTCACAAAACGTTTAAAACTGAAGGGAAATAAAAATTGTGTAAAGCAACTTTACCTGAAGTATTAATTAAATGTGATAATTGAATAAGAAAAAAATTAAATTAAAAAGTTTTTAAATTTATTCCAAGTACTGGAAAGTATTATCAATATGACAACTTACAGAATAACAGATGTAGGAGACCAGAGATAAAAATGATTAAAATTGTTAAATAAACTAATTTTTAGGTTAATAATTATGTTGCTATAAAAATTAGTTATATGGATCTATTTGCTTAATATGTATCACATTAATAAAGTTTAATTTATCCTTTCTTCATATTTTAACTCATTGTGATTAAAAATACATGAATATTACTTATTTTAAAATTCGTATATATTAATAGTTTTATACCACAGAGAGAAATTTCTAGAAGCTTTTATCCAAGAATGAGAGTTCCCATATAAATGGATAGGAGTTAAATAAGTCAATTTAAAGAAATGGGATATGAACTGGTTTTACTTTCAAAGTTTACCTAATCAAAAACTTAAAACTTACAACTTATGAGTAGTTAAAATATTAAAACATTAAGGAGAAAGAAACATTAAGGTATAAGTAACAATATAAAGACAGTATATACCACATATTTATTAGAGTTAAACAGAAACAAATGTAAGCTGTATTAACTTGGACAAACTCTATACATAGTCAAAGGTTAACTGCCTTCCATTGTAGCCTGGCCATGAATACAGAAGGGACAACAGTTATATTGAAATAAACATGCTCCTGTGGCCATTTATGGATTTAGCATAATGATAGCTGAAGAATGTCCAGCACCTGCTGAGATCATAGCATTATATTATTTTAATTAGTATGGGCTGCTCTATCATGTTCAAGGTTCAAATAAGGTCACATCTCCCTTTAATAGCCCAGTTAATCACCAGATGTGCAGGAAGTCTGCTTTCTCCGTTGGGGACCTCTCCCCAAAACACCAACAGTTTACAAAGCCTAGTAGGACCAGTCCTGTTCCAAACATCTAGCCAACAGAATCTGGAGAATCTGATTAGGCCACTGAAGAATCTCACATTTTCTGAGTTGTTGGTTTTGTGAATGCTTCTGGTTCACACTTGTACTTTCAGCCTCAGTTCCCCAAAGCACAGCTTCCAAGCCAGGATAAGCCATGTATTCTGCTGGAACTACTTGTCAATAATCTAGGCCCTAATATTGGGCCTAGGAGTTAGTCAGCCCTTTCCTTCTTGGAAAGATTTTCCTTGTGATTTCCATCACAATCTCTTCTAGAGAATCAGAAACCCCAAAGGGTAGGAATAGTAAATCTCTGCATGTTCAACCAAAGCTCCTTGTTCCCCATGCAAATTTACCCACCTTCTCCTCAAAACATACCACTTCTACATACCATGGAGTATTGGAAGGAGCATATTCTGCTAGGTCGAAAACAAAACAACTCCAACCAAAATTAAATATTAAAATGAAGGAGCAATGTGTCCTTAAACCAAGAAAATATGCTTCAGATTTATATGTTACTGCAATCTAGGTTGAGAGGTGACCAGCATTATTTAAATAGCAACCTCTCTAGGTAAATTTAAATTTGTCACTAAGTAGTAAAACAATATTCAAAGTACCTAGAGTTGAAAACCAGTTTATTTCCCGACCCCTTCTTGCACTAACCTTACTTTCTTCCAAGCTTGTAGGCAAATTATCTTGATTTCTGCAGAAAGGAAAAAACTGACATCACTCCAAACACATTGACAAAGAGTGGGGCCACCCAGACAGCTTTAAAATATATGTATTTCATGATGCATGCAGCCAAGAAATAGCTCTTAATTTTTTCTTTCTCATAACTTAACTTCCTATATTTTTTAAATCCTTATTGAATTTCAAAGGGTCTCTTCTTGGGAGAAAATTATGAATCAAATCTAAGTTATCTGACTAAAATGCAATAAGAAACAATGTGAATTTGTTGTAGGTGGGTTACAATTCCCTCATGCTTGGCAAACCTTGGCAGTTTGACCATAATTCGATATAGACTTAATATCTGAATCACATAAAATCAAACAAACCAAAAAACCTCTTTAGTTATCTTTCCACCAATTTTTGAATATGATGTTTTTAGATTCCGCATCTTCATGGCAGGGTGTCTTAGATATACTCTCTTAAAAAAAAGCATGCCTGGTTTTTATTCTCCTAAAACTCATGCTTGCCCTCTTTAACCATCAGAGCTGGAAATTGTTTTCTTCTATACCTTTTAACTTAAAATCTTATTTATGGGAGCAAAGACTTTCTGTTTCTGGTCATTTATGAAGTCTCCTTTTGGATTTCAAGAATTAAATATTGTTGTTTGTAATGTACATATTTTTAAATTTCTCATTTAAATCTTGATGTCTCCAGATTTCTATGTAGTATAAAAGACTGTGAAATACCACGTTAGCTCCAAACACTTTGATATTTTGCTGAATATCCAGTGATTTGTTAAGCAGTATTTTTAAGTAATGAAGAAGTCAAACTTGAAAATTTCCTTAGGATTATACAGAAAACCACTCAGGGTAGAAACTCTGCCACTGGTAACTCAGTCTATCCTGACCAAGGTTTTTCAAAATGTTTTAGAAACTTATTTTCAAGGTCAAAACCCGTTGTATATGGCACTCTCAGACACTGACTTCAGTTGGATTTTATGTCAGAGTCAGCACATTTGCAACACTCCATCTGGCATTGGAGGAAAGAAGGTCCTTTGCATTATTTAGGACTTTTTGCCAGTGACAGAAAAACACCTCTAACTAATTCAGACAACGAAGGGGATTTATTGGCTCACATAATTAAAAGTCCCAAGACAGATAGCCTTCAGACAAGGTTTGAGTTCACAATTCAAACGATCTCACCAAGAAGGATATCTGATTCTCCAGGGCATCTCACCACCCTCCACCCTGCACCAGCAACTCCAGGTGGCAAAACGGCAGCAGCATTCTAAGACCTCACAGCTTCATATCACACCTTCTAGGGTAGCTGGCTCCTTCACAAGTCTTAGGATTCACCATTTCTGACAAAAATTGGGTAACTTGCCCATCCCTGAATGAAATTCTGTGGGCCAAGGGGACGGAACATATCCATAATCTTAAATTAACCAGACCCTCCCCCTCCCACACCCCTTTCTCAGAGATGAGATTGATCCCTTGGGCAGGAGTGAAATTCCTGCTGTACCCTTACAGAAGGAGATGGGTGATGGATGTAGGAAGAGGCAACCATCAGATACCCATGACACCCTTTCTCTCCATGCTCTTTTCTTTCCCAAATCCCTTTAGTAGGAGACACATGAATGTAGGAAACAGCTACCCAGGTGTCCGCACCCTATTTGACTGCTTTCAGATGGCTGTCCTCCAGGTAAATAACAGGGTAGCCTGTTGTCTCTGGCCATTTCTGCAGGGCAAACAAATATTTGTACTCCTTCTGGTTGATTCATTCAGCCATCAGTTCATTATTTTGTTCACTCATTTGCTCATTCAATATATATTTATGTGCCAGATGTTGTGCTTTTCTTTCCATGTCTTCTTTTAGGATTGAATGAAGGTTCTGGGCCCACTTGGGGGAGTTGAACCCAGGTAGAGCCAGTGTGCTCAGAGGTGGTGAGAGCAGAGCGGACAATGTCTAAGTAATTTTCCTCACTAATACACAGGCCGGCCAAGAGCTTTTCTTTATGGGTTTATAACTCCATACATACTCTTATCTAGAAATGCCTGAACAGTTTCAAGGTCATCAATTAGTTATTCAGAGATAATCCTTGGGAAACTCCTATTTCAAACCAAGTATCTTTTCACTGTATTTTAAAATTCATTCCTTAAATAACAAAGGGAATTGTCATTTATTCAATGCCTACTAGGCAGTACTTATTCATTTTACTTACATTATTTTATTAAATCTTTACAGCAAACCTCCGAGGTAGGAATTATGATTTCATTCACCAAAAATGAAGGCATGGAGAGGCCAAGTAAATTTCTCAAGGTAGAAAGTGACAGAACCAGGATAAAAACCCGGATCTGTTCAAGGCCAAAGCCAGTACTTATTCCATGGGCTTCTCTCCCCCACAGGTACACTGTACCCTGTTAGTAACGATCTTATTTTTCATTAGGTATTAGGTCACACTTAACCCCATCTATGACATCAATGTCTAGTCAGTTTAGTAACTCATTCTAAAACTGACATCTGGACCTGGAATGGATCTACAAGACCACATGATAGAATTACATTTTACTGGGGCCTAGGAGTAGAACTTGAGTTTCCTGGCTTTCAGCTTAGAGTTCTTTTGTGGATCCAACAAAAGAAAATGTGACGTAGACCCTTCCTGAGCTTGCATTGTAGTTGGGGAACAAGACTTAACAGAAGACAACTCTATCCTTGTTTGTCAATGCAAATTGTACAAATGCAGTCAAATGTCAAATGCTGTCAACAGTAAGAACTGCAGGACGGACCTGGAGTGTGCACAGCTCCCGTGATTCCTTTTATTTTTCATAGTTGTGGGGAGAAGTCTTGCCTCATTATTCCACAGGGAGGAACTACCATCAGAATACTCTGCCTGCAGTAAAAGCGAATTATCTGATTGGTGGATGGCAATGATGCATGTTTCTTGATTGGGTAAAAATGAATCTATTTAAAATGGGCAAGGCTGCAAGCATTGGTGATGCATTCTTTTTCCTCTGTGGCAGACCAGTGCAAGGCAGTGATCCTGGAAGAATGCATCTGTTCAGGTGCTTGGTCGCCTGCTTCAGACTGCGGGCACAGGACGTTAGCCAGTTCTGCCCTTTGGGGCGTAGGTATAAATCCACATGCTACAATCAGCTGCCACTGTTACCTCTGTCTGTTAGTTGTTTCAGAAGTCCACAGGAGAGGTGAGACGTATTATTACTTATTGACCTTTTAAAACTCCCAAAATATAAAGCATCCACTTTCTTCTTTATTTCAAGTCCAGCAACCATCATGACTTATCACTGAGTCGAAGGAACTCAACATAAAACTTCTTTATCTATATTTTCATTTGCATTATAAATGCTCAGCAATGATTTAGCAAGATGTACCTTGGTAAAACACCTGACTGCTTTTCCTGGGGCCCTGGGCACTTTGTGACTGGAGTAGAGGTCCTATGGCAGCCTATATATATTGCAGCCCTCCCCTTGCTCTGCTTTCAGTCACAGCTGCTGAGGTGCAGAGTTTCTTATGAGCTCAGGCCAGCCCGCCTCAGGCCGATGTCCTGTGTTGTTCCATTTTCAAGCCCAGCACCCTCTCCCTAGCTGCAAGGCTGCTCACCAACCTGCAAGCACAGGCTGGAATTGTGGGGAATCAAGGCCTGCAGGGGCAACCCTCAGGCAGTGAGCCTTTCTTTTGTGTGGACAACTCTGGGAGGTATTGGTACCACTTCTCAAGAGGTTCCAATGGAACTGAACCCCTTTTCACACAGAAGCAATAGGAAAACACAACACACTTGTACTGGCATTTTCTCCTTTCCTGTCTCTGCTCTCTCATTCCTGTTTCCAAGGATCACCTCTCAATTAAACTACTTGTACTCAAATCCTGCCTCTGCCTTTGGGGAGACCCAAACTAAGGCAGTGACTAAAGAGGATATAATCTATGCAGGAGGAGCGGGTTCCTCCTTCCTTGGGCAGACAATACTGTCCCAACCTATCCCGACACACAAGACACTACCACCCCTTGACACACACATGTGTACACACACACTCATACACAGGTGGGCATATACAGACACACACACACACAGACACACACAGAGATACAGAGACACAGACACAGAGACCCACAGGTGCACATACACTCAGAGACAGACAGACACATACACAGAGACACACACACACAGACACACCGACACATACACACACAGAGCAGGCTTCAGGTCATTGCCTCTGGCCAGGTTTACGTGTTACCACTAAAGAAAGACACCTAAGAAGAAAGAAAGACCATCTCTCCATCAAAACTACATCCCTGAGTGCTGGCCTTTTCTCACAGTCTGGGCTTATCCAGCTAGAACATTCTTAACTTGTCCTGCTCACTACAATCAAGTAACTGGTTCAAGTGTAAGACACTCTATAAGACTGAGAAAAGGTCAAGGTCTTAGCTGAGCTGAATTACAAATACAGTTTCAAGTTCCTCTCCTGGCTTGCCTCAGCTTTGAACATTAAACAATACGGTCTGACACGCATTGTTATCCTGTCCCCATTTTAGCCAATGGCCTTTTCCTTTGGATCCTGACCCATATTTTTTCCTAGACTACCTTCCTCTTCATTCTTTTGTTTGGATTATTGCTATTGCGTTCCCATGGGGGTTTTTGGAGAAATCTGGTTTTTTACATTTGGGTTCCAGGGCTCTTCTTTGAGGCACTGGATGAAACAGCTACTTTGGAAGCGGCTTCCCACAGTCTTCCCTGTCTCGCCATAGCCACAGCCTAGAATCCTGCTCCATTTTTATCCCCATCATTGGCTCCTTCTCTTCGAGTTTCCATATTTAGGGTCCTGTCGCAGACTGGGTTCCCCAGAAGCATACACTGAGGTTATCATGCAAAAAGGTTTCTAGGGAATATCCTCAACAACCGGGTGGGGGTGAGGGAATGGAAGCAGAATCAGGCAGCGAGAGAAGACGGGTCGCGGCGCAGACACTACACTGCCCCGCCCCGCAGAGTCCGGAGGTTGGGAAGACGCCAGGGAGCCATCCTGAGGCGGGGCCAAAAGCCGGCCTGGAGTGCCGGCCATTCCCATTGCAGGCAGGCTGCTCTGGGGAGAGATCGTGACCTTGGGCGGGGCTGATTAACTCAGTCTAGGCCATTCCTAAAGCGGGCTGACAGCTGCCCACATTCCCAGCAGCTGAGGAAATAAACCCTTCAGCCTCGAATGAGTCGGGGGAGGGGTCTGGGCAGTTTCGGCATCACTCACAGACTTTCATCCCTTCCTTCCACTCCTTCTTCTCCTGCCGGCCACTCTCCAAGATCGCGGCCCTAAGCTCTGTCTAGAGCTGTTCAGGTTGAAAAAGCAAAGACTTAGCAACGTCTCAGGAAACCTATAAAAATTGTGGTACAAGGCAGACCTATTTTCTAACAAAACTAAAATAGAAACATAAGATCTTTCTTTCTTCTCTCTCTCTCTCTCTCTCTCTCTCTCTCTCTCTCTCTCTCTTTTTCTTTTTTTTTGTAAATGAATGCCTAGGTTCCAAAATATATTTCTGAACCCTTAGGCATCGTTTTCTAGACACGCTACACTTTGTGAATTCTGTAGGGAATGGAAACTTTATTTCAAAAATAAACCTTGAAGCAATTTGAAAACACAGAGGACCTTCCTTTTTAATGGACGCTAAAAGTCAAGCAGGCCCACAAGTCCTGTGAATCAAACTTCTTAGGAGTTCAAAATTTGAAAAGATTGTAATAACAGATGTCCGAGTGTACGTCGCAAGATTTTCAGGTAGCTTCAGGAATACTGAGCAGGCTCCCAGTTAGACATTTATACTTTTTTTTTTCTGAATATAAAATACATTCTAAGTTCCTTCAGACATTATAAAGTCAAGCCCATTTGGAGGAACAAACAACTTAATATTAAGTAACTGTAATGGGTTGAGTTATGTACCCCGCTGCCCCCATAAGATAGGTTGAAGCCCCAGTTCCTCAGGATGTGACTCTGGAGATAGGATCTTTCCAGAGGAAGTCAAGTTACAGTGAGGTCATTAGGTTGGGCCCTAATCCAATATGACTGGTGTCCTCATGAAAAGGGGATTTGGGGATATAGAGAAGGACACACATTAGAGGGAAGATGATGTGAAGACACAGGGAGAATGCCATAAGCCAAGGAGGTTCCCAGAAGCTAGGAGAGAAGACACAGAACAGATTCTCCCTCACAGGTCTTAGAGGGAACCAACCCTGTTGACAGCTTGATTTTGGACTTCCAGACTCCAGAACTGTGAGACAATGTATTTTTGTTGTTAAAACCACTCAGTTGGTGATTACTGCAACTCCAGGAAACCAATATTGCCACTCTGACAGCAACTTCTCCATTCAGCTCAGATTGTTATCTTCCAGAAGTCAGATGGACTTGAACTTGGTTCCATCATTTGGGTAATTACGTAATTTCTCAGAGACTGTTTCCGCATATGTAAAATAAGAACATTAATAATACCTACTGTAGGGTTCTTTTGAGTATTAAATGAGCTAAAATAGGTAAGATCCTTTCTGGGTGCTTATAAATTCAAGAGCATCGCGCATGGCCAGCTGACTATCTTCTAATAGAAATGCTTTTAAATCAAATGGTGGGGAGTCTGATCCTTACAATTTTTATGCCTCTTAGAGATTCAAGTTCAGCATCTCTTCCACTGTCCATTAGCACCCATTATAAATATTACTGTTATTTCCTATCAACTCTCAGCAATCAAAGCCTTTAAGTCTTCTGAAACAAAACAATTAATTATCTTTATGTATTGAGGAAATCATAAATCAGAAAAACAACAAGTTTGGAGCAAGCATGCCACCATTCTTGACAAGCCATTATGAAACAGTCTGGAGATACCGTAGATTAATTAGCAAATGGGTCACAGTCAAGGAGTCATCCAGTGGGGGACCAGCTTCTATCCTCTTTTGAGCCCGACATATACATGGAGCTTTATTATTTTAAATGTATTTTTAAAGCCAGATAATCACCCTTGGTTTGTGTGGCACAGAGTCTTTCAAATAATACCCTAATATTACAAATCGTCATACAGATGGTCTTTGGGCTTTTGGTTATATTTGATCATCTGAACTGTTTTCTTTCATTGACAGAGATAATTAAATACAGGTTAAACCACAGTGAGATACTACTTCACACCTACTAGGATGTCTATAACAAAAAAAGGAAAATTGCAAGCGTTGGCGAGGATGTGGAGCCTTTGTACATTGCTAGTGGAAATATAAAGGTGTATTTACATGGAAAATATGTTTTCCTCAAAAGTGGTTCAAAAACATTTAAAGTAGGATTTCCATATAACCCAGCAATTTCACTCCTCAGTATATGCCCAAAAGAAGTGAAAACAGGGATGCAGATACTTGTGCACCAACAGCCACTGCAGAGTTATTCACAGTAGCCAAAAGGTAGAAACAATCCAACTGTCCATCAACAGATGAATGGATAAACAAAGTGCTATATATACACACAATGGAATATTATTCAGCCATAAAAATGGAATGAAATTCTGATACATGTTACAACATAGATAAACCTTGAAAACATTATGTTAAGTGAAATAAGGCAGACGCAAGAGGACAAATATGTATGGTCCCCTTATCTGCAATATCTAGAATAGGCAAATGCATAGGCTCAAAAAGTAGATTAGAAGTTTCCAGGGGCTGGGAGTAGGATAGAATGGGCATTAACTGCTTAACCGGTACAGAGTTTCTATTTGGGATGATGGAAAATTTAGAAAACAGATAGTGGTGATGATTGCCCAATTTCATGCATGTAATTAATGCCATTGGATTGTACACTTAAAAATGGCAAATCTTAGGTATATTTTTACTACAATAAAAGAAATAAAAACTGATTATATAATCATTCTACTGTTTTCATGTCAACTAGAGGCATGAATACAGGGGCTCTATACACACTGATGATCTCATTTCATCATCACACAATGTTATGAGGTAAGGACCATTGCCTCAATTTGACAAATAAGAAAACGAAAGCTCATGCCCAAATAGCTATTAACTGACAGAGCTGGGATTGGATTCAAGTCATAGTCCTTCCCCAGTGCTAAATAGAAAATATATAAATTTCTCTGCTATCTATGATCTGCCAAGATCGCCCAAACATAAATATTTATTTCTATTTACAGTAGCAGATCCAGGCTAGTGGGGAAGAAGGTTCCTGTAGGCCTCATAAGGAGAATTTCCTGGTTCTCAGGGGAAATTGAGCAGAGTTTTCTCAATTCCAGTTGATTATTTGTAAAGATAAGGTTTGCCTTGAAAGTGCCACTGGAATGTCTCATGTATTTGTGACTTCAGTTGACTGGAAGACATCCAAAGATCCAGAAGTGAGCAAAAGTCACCTGCTGAAGTATGAGAGCGGGCTGTTGTGTTGAGGCTGCAGCCTTTCTGCATATTTTTGCAAGGCCTTTTCAGTATCCCCACTCCCAATCTTCAGCTTTAGTAGGGAGGGGCTAGAGTGGAGAGGAAAATGAGGTCATTTTTTCAAAAGAGAATTGCAAAGGGTCTATGAGGAGTTGAATCTACCCTTCCAGGTGAGGCAGACATCCTCACTGTACCCTTCCATGTCTGGTCCTTTCATTTCTGTCTCTTTCTTGACTCCTCTCTATCTATTGGGCTTTTAAATGTTGGTGATACCCAGGGTTCTGCCCTTTCCATTTCTCTTTTCATATTATACTTTCCCTGTGACCCATCTACAAATATGGCTTCAGCTACCCCTGGTCCATGATAACCTCTTTATTTCCAGCCCTGATGGCTCTTTTGAACTTTGGACCATTTTATCCACTTCACATCTCCAACAGGATGTCCCCAACCATATTCATCATCTTCTTCTGCAATCTTCATTTCTGTTGGAATAATAGCATCAACCAACCAGTCACCCAAACCAGAAACTTGGAAAGACTCCTAGACTTTTCTCCTCTCTCTTCTTTTCCTTCACCCTCCCTACTTTTTCTCTCCTGTCAATTCCATCTTTTGTATGTTGCCAATCCAGTCTTTCTTCTCCATCCCCATTGTGTTTTGCTTAATTCCTCCTTATCAAAACCAACCAGGACCACTGAAATAGACTGTAATAAGTATACTTCTTTCCTCCAGTCTTATTCCCCTGCAACCTGTTCTCCAGGGAATGATTAAACAAACAAGCAAAACCACATTCGGTTGCATTTTTCTTCTGCCTAAAAGCTTTCAGGGCTAACACTTGCTTGCAAGATAAATTTCAAACATCTAGTCTTGACATGGCTGACAAGTTCATTCATGTTCTTTACAGCCTTGTCTCAGGCTACTTTTCCATACACACCCTGAGCTGTGGTTATCCTGGCCCACTTAATTACAAAAAATGTGCCATGGCCCATCTTGCCTTTGTGCTTTGGCACATATTGTTTTCTCCACCTGGAATGTCCTTCCACCCCCTCAACCTCCACTTCTCTGCCCAACCTGTATACAGCCTTAGGGACTTAGCTCGAATGTCATCTCCCTGTAAAAGCATGTCCTGACTGCCCTGAGCAGACTTGGGGCCTTCTCCTTCATAGTTTTCCCTTATCAGCATGTGGAGAACTCTACCCTACTCCTTATTGCGTTGTCTCAATACGGATTTTCTTTTATTGTGTCCTCACTAGCCTAATTCATTATTGTAGGCAGGCAGTGGGTCACGCACATATTTGTGACATAGAATGAATAAAACATATGTTGAATGAATGTTCCCTACCTGGAGAATTTTGCCTTCTCAGACCAAATCATAAGGATAGGTAACCCCTGACAGCCTTGCCAATAATTCCTGGAGAGCTCTTTGAGACTCCAAGTTTGCAGAGAAAAGACAAATTGGTTAAGACCTGAAAGTCAGAGCATGTTAAGACAGACATCAGAAATATGCAAAGGAAAAAAAAAAAAAAAAAGAAATATGCAAAGGACAGTAAGGATAATAAACCCGGATTATTCAGTGTAGCAGCTTGTCAGGGAAATTGGTGGACATCGCTTGTTTTTGTCTTCCAGCAACGCTTTTCCTTTTTTTAAATAATAATACCTTGGTAAGTCTTTGGGATACCAACCCTCCCCACCAACCCAATCACTGTGGTTCAGGTGGGGCTGATCCCCAGCTCCCACTTCATTGGTAGGCACTTTACCTAGACCTGTCCAATCAGAATACTCCATTCCCTTCCCCTCAGCCATTGGCTCAGAGGTAGGTACATGATCCAAGCCAGAACAATGACGCTAAACATCAGGAATTTCTCTGGAGCTAAGCCTGCAGTGACTGGTTGCCAGCTTAGTCTCCATATAGGAGAAGACTTGAGAATGAACCCCACGCAAAAAGAAGGAGCTCAGAGGCAGAAAAACAAATTACTGATGATACCGTTTGGGTGCCAAATCCAACTTTGCATGAAGCCAAGCTTATTTCACTTTGTTGCTGTTTTTTTGTTTTTGTTTTTGTTTTTATCTAGTTACATGATAAAATAAATTTTTCTTTCTGAATAAGGTAATTCAATTTGGGTCTCCGCCACTTGCAACCAAAAGAGGCTTCATTAATACTGAAATCAGGGTAATCAGCAAATCTAGAGAGAAAGCATGAATACAGAGGACCCTAGTTCTATGGTCATGTGATAAGATGTGTTTCCTTCCACCCAAGTCATTTCACCCAGTGACCTTCTAGGCTTATGGTCATTGAACCTCTGGGCATGTAGCAGAGGAAAGCATACCGTAGAAGGCACTGTGAGTCTCAAACTGCTTTAACTATAGGCCACTTACCGGGGGCACAGCTATACCCCATCCCATTCGTACTTGCCAAAAAGTGTGTTTCCAAATTTATTTTGTTGTATATTTATTTTTAAATATGAAGCAAACATGAATGTATTCTTCTTGTAGCAGTGAAAATATTATGTAAAATGCAGAAAGTCCCCTGGCTTTTACTTGACCATTCCCCCACAGAAGTAACCCTATATTCAGCTTGTATCCTTTAAACACAATACCTCAGTGTAGATACATATAAAAACAGAGGTTTGTTTTACATGGTAGCTATGTAAGGGGTGGTGACTGATGATACAGGTTCTACCGACATATGCACTAAGGATAAAATTGCATTGAAAAGTCTCAGCTGCAAAAAACACCTCACTTCTCACTCTATCATCTAACCCTGGGGATAGCTGAAACTGCCCCTTCCTTTAAATTTCTTCTATGTATTTAGGAATCCTCTCTAAAAGGTTGTTATTAAAAAGTTTCATGGGAAGGAGAGTATGAGCTACACTATAATTTTTATCATTTTTTTCCTCACTCATTTTGTTAAAAAGTATGTAATATATGAACAGGTGCTTAATGTAAAAGATTGAAAAAATACAGGAATGACTACATGTAAAAAAGGTGAAAATTGCCCTCACCTCCCAGTCTCACCTTGCTATTTCCCCTCCTCATACTGTGTACTTTTCAGTCCTTTTTCTCTGCATTTTCATTATTTATGTAAAGTAGCAATATATTTTAGGAACTTTTCAATGTTAGTGTCATAAGATTAAAGAGTTATGAAAAACAGAGAATATGCCTTTAGGTAATAAGATACAGGATGGGCAAGTTTTGAAGGGCGGAGGGGCAGGAAATCTTTGTGCACAAGCCTGAATTGGGAGGATTGGGTCCGTGTGTTGAGAATTCCTATGGGGTGAACCTGTAAAAAGCAATCCTTGCCAACTTCCTAACTTTTCCATCTCTGCTTCTCTGGGAGGATGGCTGTGTTAATGGCAGTCATAAGACTCTCTAATTTTTTCTGTTCCAAATTGTGAATTAAAGCTCAGTATATACATATATATATATATATATATATATATATATATATATATATATATATATATATGTAAATGGAAATGAGCTTATTGAGAAACTGCTTTTTTTTCTTTTTTTTTTCCTTTAGGGGAACAGGACTTTATTGTGGAACAGATGTGTACTTCCAGGACTTGTTTTTTTCCAAGTCAAGTTGTTGTCCTTTTAATCTTACTTGTGGAGGGTGCTATTCAGCTTCAAGTTGTTGTCCTTTCAGACTTAGTTGTGGAGGGCGCAACTCAGCTCCAGGTCCAGTTGCGGTTGTTAGTTGCAGGGGGTGCAGCCCACCATACCTTGTGGGAGTCGAACTCGACAGCCTTGTGGTTGAGAGGATGAGCTCCAACCAACTGAGCCATCCAGGAGCTCAGCTCAAGGTGCCCTGTTCAATCTTAGTTGCAGGGGGTGGTGCCCACCATCCCTTGCAGGACTCGAGGAATTGAACTGGCAACCTTGTGGTTGAGAGCCCACTGGCCCATGTGGGATTCGAAACGGCAGCCTTCAGAGTTAGGAGCACGGAGCTCCAACAGCCTGAGCCACAGGGCTGGCCCTCAGTATATTTTTTTAAAGCACAATGTTTATCTTTCCTTTTTCAGATAAGTCAAGCTAGATATCTTTTTTTTCCCTCCATATGTGCCAATTTCATAATGTGAGATGGATTTTTGTTGTTGTTTTTTTAAGTGTGTTTTTCCAGGACCCATCAGCTCCAAGTCAAGTAGTTGTTTCAATCTAGTTGTGGAGGGCACAGCTCACAGTGGCCCATGAGGGGATCTAACCGGCAACCTTGTTGTTGAGAGCACTGCACTCTAACCAACTCGGCCGCCATGAGATGGATGGGTTTTGATGAATGATTCTTGTTTTGATTTTTTTTTTCTTACTTGGCAGAAATATCCTGATCCTTTTCTCCCATCTCCTCTCCCTCCTTCTTCTCTTTCTTCATTAGTCTTAGCTCTCTCCCAGTATTCAACATTTTTATGGAGGAGGGATGCATTTTCTTTCCATTTTGGACTTCCATTTAATTTAGACTCAATATTATGATTTATTATCTAACATGTTAACTATTTTACACAGAGGCTAGAGAATGCCAATTACAGTTCCAAAATATTTGAGCACATGGACATTTGGTGTAATATACACATATCACCAGGATGACTGACACTACTGCTTTGTTCCCACGGAAGCAACATAGGCCTCGGAGAAAATCACAAGCTCAGACTCAGACAGACCTGTGTGTGTCCGGGTTCTATCACTCACTAGTTTTAGGATCTCAAAGAGGCACCTAACAAAGTTGCAGTGTTTTCTTCTGTAAAACAGGCAAATGCTTCATTGGGGGTATTTGTCAGGTTAATACATATGTAAAACATTGATTCAATACACAAGCACTATTTTTCCATCCTAACATTTTGATTTAGAGAATTGTCGATGGAAATTTCACACCATCCATCCAGTTAGCCAGGATATAGGAGAAGAGGGTGATGCAGGCAGACACCCTGTCCAAAAGAAACACTGGTTGAATTATGCTTCTCTTTTGCTGTGTTTACTCAGAAACCTGAACTTGCCATACCTAGTACAAGAAGAAAAGGAAGCCCTGAAAATATGATTCCCTCTTTACAAAGACAGGTTGATAGAATATAAGCAGAAAAACTGGTAAGGGTGAATGACTCTGTTTGTTTCCTAAAGACGTAACTGCAATTTCACAATAGTAACAAGCTACCTTTCTAAGCTTCAGTGAATTTCATTTTGAAGCCCTCCTTTTATTTTCCTGTTTGTATATCAGGAAGTTTGATATACTAGTCTAAATACACACATTCTGACTCATTTTACTTGTAAAAATAGGAATGGCCTCTGACTTCAAGCACCACTGGATTTGGGGTTTCTCACGCTCCTCTCTTTCCTGGGCTCCCCTCTGGGCTCGTCCTGCGTTGTCCTGATGTCTTCTAAGAGAGAGTTGATCTGCACTCAGTAAACTTTAGGTTTAGAGGATCCCAACACAACCTCTTTCTCAAGATACAGCCATAAAATGTCCATGATGGACTCTGATTGGTCCTCCCTAGATCATGTGACTGCCCTTGATCCAATACCTGTGGCTACAGAGATGGGATATTCTGATGGGTAGGTTGGGTCCTGTACTCACTTCTGTGGCTAGAGTGGACAAAGTCTGATGGCCAGCAGTTCTGCCAGTAATACACAGAATGAGGAGAGGACCTTTCCCAAATGGAAGGGGTGGCTTTTAATAGGAAAAGTGGGGGAAGGATTGCTGGGAAGACAATACAACAGGTATCCATGCTAGATATAATCTTTCGTAAATGAACCTCTAGCTAGAATTTTATTGTGATTGTGTAGATGAAAATAGAGCTTCGAAAATGTATATATCAAGTTCTTTATTCCCTATGAGAGTATGTTTGTCACATCATTAATTCTAGTAAACATATCCTAAAGTATTTTTTTTTTTTTTTTTTTTTATAAATTTTTTTTTTTTTTTTTTTTTTTTTTTTTAGTTCTCTCAGATAACCGCCGTTACCAGTTTATTTATTTATTTATTTATTTTTTTGTTGAGAGCCTGCTGGCCCATGTGGGAATCGAACCGGCAGCCTTCGGAGTTAGGAGCACGGAGCTCTAACCGCCTGCACCACCGGACCGGCCCATATATCCTAAAGTATTGATGGAAACTATTATTTTTCAGAGTAGCTTTAATAGTGGTAATAAAAAAGGGCTATATTGGGATATTTTCCCAAAGCAACAAAGTCTCACTAATTGTCCATTTGTGGTTTACTTCTTTCTGCTCTTGCTGAAAGTAGCTGATTGAAAAGTAGATAGAGGAGAATTTGTGATGTTAAACCAATGTGTGGTGAATTGCTTTGGTTTTTTTGAATTAACACCACTGGTATAAAATGAGGTTGGAAAGTGTATTCTGATATTGTGAGTACTCGCTGGCATCACTCAGGCCCCTGAGGGGTGGAATTGGGGAAGTTTGTCCTTAACAAGGGTAGGAGCCATTACTGGAGAAACTTGGTTCTTTAAAACATTTAAACACATTATTTTTCTTTGTTTTGCTTCCTTCCTTTCCTTCCTTTCTTCCTTTCCTTCCTTCCCTTCCTTCCTTCCTTCCTTCCTTCCTTCCTTCCTTCCTTCCTTCCTTCCTTCCATCCTTCCTTTAGTTCAGAGGGTGGCAGGAGCTTCTGCTTTTTGGATAAGTAGCAAACAACCACAATAAACTTCAGGCCTATTCTTCCATCCCCTTTACCCCAGCTTTTCCTTCATTTATGGGAAGCTCCATTATGTCCCTGTTCAGGATGCCAGGGCACTAGAAATGAGAGATGCTCTGTTTGTTCTCTGGGCCAGTTGTTTTCTTTCTGTGCCTGGCTCTCATCTAAGTTACAAGTATGTCTACTTCGGGCGGTAGACAAACTGACAATAATGTTGAATCAGTGCTTCTCAAACTTTTAATGTGCACAGGAATCATATCTTGTTAAAATGTGGATTCTTATTCAGCAGATCTGGGAATGGCCTGAGAGTCTGCGTTTCCAACAAACTTCCATGTGAAGCAGATGCTGGCCAATGAAAACACATTTTAAGTAGCTAGATACTAAAGTCACAGGTAGGTGTTCCCCAGCCCTAATTAAAGCTGTTTCATACCCAGGTGAGATAAAGTAGGGACTTTCACTAGACTTTTAGTTAATTCTTTGATACTGCCACAATTTATACTATGAGAAATACACTCTAAGCAAGGTGTGATGACATAATGAATACTAGAGTGTTGTGGTTTAGAAATTACATAGAAAGTATATGAAACAGCTAACATATAATGTTTTTATATTTGTCTATGGATCCTACAAATGTTCACAAAATCACTAGGGAATCAGTATAAACAGGAATAAACTAGCAACGTATAAATAAACAATCTTCACATGTAGTTTATTTTTTTTTTAAAAGGGTGTTATGACATGGCCTTACTTCATTAAAAATTTCTGGACTGAAAACTGTCTTTCTGTAGTAAGAAGAATACAAATGATATAGATTTTCAATAGTCAAGATGTGAAG
Source organism: Rhinolophus hipposideros (assembly GCF_964194185.1). Taxonomy (NCBI): domain Eukaryota; kingdom Metazoa; phylum Chordata; class Mammalia; order Chiroptera; family Rhinolophidae; genus Rhinolophus; species Rhinolophus hipposideros. Next base: position 88,175,304 of record NC_138052.1, read on the forward strand.
GAGCGAAAGAGAAAAATTAAAATGATTTCTCTGCTTTGACATCGACCGTAATTCTCAATTCTGTTCACCTGGTGCTTCTATCTTTAAGAGAGTGGAAAGAGAAGAAGAAAGAAGAGAGGCGAGAAAGAAGAGAAGATGGTGAATAGGAGGGTGAATATTTCAGATTGATTTGTACCTTCTCAAAAGTGTAGTAGTAAACTTAACAAGCACAGGTCCTGAGGTAGATGTTACTGTGTTTTGCACACCAGCATTCTTTCCCCACTTCTGAGGTAAGTTTACTCAAAGTTCTTCCTCACTCGAAGCCTACACGCTGCCTACCATCGTGGACCTCACCCGCAGCTCTGGAGATGGGCCCTGATTAACTTGATCCAGAATATTTTTCCTCCCTGCACACAAGGGCTGGTTTTGAGGTAACGATAGCAGATTAACGCCAACACAGCCAACACAGCCAACACAATGCCAGGAGATGTTCCCCAGGATTCCTTAAAAACATAGCCATTCTTTCTTGGGCTTGATTTGGTGATTTGAGGACGGTTAGCTTAGAGCTGGTGTAGCCATGGACGATGAAGTCAACCCAAGAAGGAAGACAACCCCAGTGAAGCCAAAAATCTAAGGACCCTGGTGACACGTGTCTAAATAAAGCTGCATCAGAAGAAGCAAACTCTACATCTATGGTTTCAATTACGTGACTGAATAACTGCCCTTATTTAAATCAGCTTGAGTAGGGTTTTCTGTTTCAGTGTAAATGGAAATGATCTTACATGGCTGCTATATTCTTGGAAGTGCATGCATATCATTCTTCTTTGTATCTCTTCACCCACTGAGCTCAATATGATGTTTTTATACAAGGTAGGTGCTCACTCATGAATGATACAGTGGAAGGCTCTTTGGGTTGGAAGTGGAGACCTGATTGTCCAATCCTAGTTTTTGTGATAAGGAATGAGTGACTATGTACAAGTCTCTTACCTGTTTGGACCCCATGTTCTCATTTGAGATACGAAAGTACTGGATAAGTTTGCATGTTCTGGGCGGGTATTATGCCAGTTCTCACCAGCATGGCAATATTAGTAGTTGTTTACATCCTGTGTCAGTTTCAACAGGTATAAGAACCAATTCTGTTTGGCCGATGCTTTTGCTGCGCTGGTTAAATATTATAAATGTCCCTCCTCTCAAATGTATTCAACAAACATTTATTGAGTGCCTGCCGTACATCAGACACCGACTTTGTGAAACCCTGGGGTACAGTGGGGTAGTGAAAGACATGGTCTGTTGTTTTCATGCATCTTACAGCCCAGAGCTGTGCTGATCAATACAGTAGCCACCAGCCATGTGTGGCTATTGGTCACTGGAAAGGTGGCTGGTCCAAATTGAGATGATGTAAGCATACAAGAAACACTAGGTTTAAAAAAGTACCCCAACAAAGTATCTCATTAATAATTTTTATATTGATTACAAGTTGAAATGATAATATTTGAGATATATTGAGTTTACATAAACTAGATTACTAAAATATGACTAACTTGGCTTGCTTTCTTTGTACTTTTTTAATGTGGCTACCAGAAAATTAAAAAAATACGTGTGGCTCTTATTATATCGCCAATAGATGGCGCTAGTCTAGAGCCGGGGACCAGGAATTCTCAAATTTTAATGTGTCCATGAATCACCTGCAAAACCGTGTTAAAATGCAGATCTGGTTCAAATAGTTCTGGGGTGGGGCCTGAGATTCTGCATTTCTTATAAGCTCCCAGGTGGTGCGGAGGCTGCTGTTCCAAGGAACACACTTTGAGTAGACTAGAAGGATCTAGCAGACTTATGAAATAATAAATGTAGATTGATGTATATGAAAAAAAGGAATGAATTCATTGTAGGAAGAATGAATGTTATAATAAGATAAACTAAAGGTGTCAAAGAAGAAATAACTGAAGTAAGTGTAGTTTGAGGTTTGTCTCTCAGTCAAACTTTTAAGAAACACTTTGATATCATGTGAGAGATTTAAATGCCCTGAAAGTCCCAACATTGGTGTATGTAACCCTGTAAACTTACGCATGCATGTACAGTGTTCCATGGTTGAATTCAACAAATGTGTCTTGAGCTGACTCGGTGCAGACATTGTATCTACCAGCACATTGGGCAGACCCGAGGGAATAAACAAGATGAAGACACGCTGCTTCTTTTCAAACTGCTCATCATGGAGTTAGAAAAGAAGATAACCACAACTGACTTGATACAGCACAAGAAGAGCTAAGCACAGGGTGGTGCCATCTGGTGATTCAGTTTCATTTCACCTTTCCCCTAATACCATGTTTCCCCCAAAATAAGACCTAGCCGGACAATCAGCTCTAAAGCGTCTTTTGGAACAAAAATTAATATAAGATACCGTCTTATTTTACTATAAGACTGGATCTTTGTAATATAATAATAATATAATGTAATGTAATATAGTGTAGTATAATGTAATATAATACCGGATCTTATATTAATTTTTGCTCCACAAGACTCATTAGAGCTGATTGTCCGGTTAGGTCTTATTTTGGGGGAAACACGGTAAATGCACTCTGATTTCCCTGTGGGAAATCTACACCTGCTTCCCCAACACATTTCCTTAGTGATTTGGGGGTTTGGACTGCTGAACTCTACCCTCGCATCTCAGGGTGGAGCCAGTGAGTCACGTCTGGATAGACAGAACAGACATAGTGTTCTGAGCACACAGATTGGGCAAAGACAGACACTAAATGCCTCAAGAGAAAATGAGATTTCTGGGAAGAGACTCTGGGTTTCCATTGGAATTGGAGTCTGCAAGGGTCTCTAGCCATCTTGTTGCCATGGAGGGATGAAGGTGGGAGGGTTTCAGGATGAAGCAAATACTGACATCAAGAAAGCCAACCTATGCAATGGAGAGTCAAACTGCTCTTTCTGGTTTGATCGAGCCTTTATCAAGCTATCCCTGAAGGCAGACATACTCCCTTTAATTCTGTAAGCCAATAAATTCTGTTTGCTTAAGCAAGTTGAACTTGCATTTTCTATTCCTTGTAACCTAAAGAGACCTAACTAAAATACCAATAGCATGAACAAACACAGAGAATGGGACAAGTAGTTCTTCATGAGAGCTTCTCAGAGCATTTGAAATTTGAATGAAATGCCTTAAATGACAATGCGAGATCTAATGGACCTTTAGATGATAGGACTGTGTCCCTCGTTATATTTATGGATTCTGCAAATTGGGCAGGATTCCTAAAAATGCCAGGTCAAGTCCATGTGATACAAGAATATGTTCCTAGTCTCTGGAAGAGGCTCTCTATAGCTGGAGGATAATTTTCCTGCAAAAAGTATTAGCCAGTTCCTCATTAGGACTTAGATATCTGTCACCCCTCAGAGTTGTCTTTCCTGACCTCCCTCGCCAAAATTGTCTCTCTTCCTCCTTTCTTCCAATTATCCCGTTTACATGCCTGAAGAGCACTTTTGACTCTGTATCTTGTTTACTATATTTATTTATTGATTGATCTCATCATGATCTTATCTTTGAATATAAGCTCCTTGAGGGTCAGGATCTTTTTTGTCTTGGTAAGTGCAATTTTTGCAGCATCTAGGTAGCACAGTATTTATCATCTGGCGGCACGTAAATATTTGTGGAATTAATGCTCAATTGCTTAGAGCATTGAATCCAGGCATGGCTTCCCAAGTTTTTAGTGATGTACAGAAACTACAAGTCCAGAGAAAAAGAAACAACAAAGATGAGAAAAAGAAACAACAAAGTTCAGTAAGGAACTCTGAAAGGAATTAAGACAGATGGTTCTTGAGAAGAGAAGGCTCAGAGATGATTTATTTCACAATTATAATAAGGCTTTTTATCAGGAAAATGTGGAACGGTTGTTGTCTATTTGTCACAAACTTCTAAATCAATGGGATAAACAGACAGAAGCACTTTCACTGGTCCTAAGAACATGGGCATCATTACCTTAAAGGCAAGAATTTCAGTGCCCAGTGCATTGTGGGTTCCATCAGCTGCCTCACCTGTATCGAGGGGGAAAAGACTGTTGGTCGTTTACCCAATAACTATTGCTACCTTTGTGGTTAGTCACAGAACTGTGATTTTAGTTAACCTGGCAATGCGTGCTTCTAGGAAATTTCTGTCGCAACCTACGTCGTAAGTGATGACATTCCGGAGGATGAGATGTAAGGTGAGATGTAATGTGGGAAAAACCATTCCATAATTCTTTTTATTACCTTAAAGGAATTACTGGGAGTTATATGCCTTATATTTTCTTCCTTCTGGATGTCTGGAATGTGGATGTGATGCACAAATCTCTATCAGCTATTTTATGACTTTGAGTAAGGAAGTCACCATGAAGAAGCCACACACCGAGAATGGCAGAGCAGAAGCATCTTGGGTCCCTGGTGGTTTCGTGGAGTTGCTGTACTATCCCTGAAGTGCCTAGTTCCATACTCATTTTATGTGGAATAAAAACTTTTGTATGTTTCAGCCACTATTATATTGTATTCTCAGTTCTATGCAGCCATACTTAATTCTGACACATTTAGGTTATCTCTTTTTAATGAAATATATCAAATCTCTATTCCAGAATATCTTTAAAAAATAATAGAAAGCCAACTATTCTGAAGGGTTTGATATAACTGCCTGAATTCAGAGATCTTTACAGCTATAAGATGGAAAGGAGATTCATATGAATTAATAAATTACAGAGGTTTAATAAAGATAACATAAAAGGCTGTCTATAATGAGACCCATACATAGAACACCAACCAAACAAGCCTATCAATGGATTTAAAGAGACTTTTAGACATATAAGAATATGTCGTTAAAAAATGTTTACTGACTTAACTGGAGATTATCATTAATCAAAATGAACCAGGAATGAAAAAGTATGTTATTATTTTAAAAAACTAATTAATTTTAGGCTATTTTAATGTAATTCTGGTGGATAAGGACTGGGATTAGATTATTTCAATACATTTTATAATTGTCAGGTATTCTGTTTTGTCTTCCAAATGATGAAGAAGGGAGACAAACAATGAACATGATTAAAGGGATAGCAAACAGGTCATTTGGAAAAGAGTTAAAAAATATATTTTGTAAGAGCATTTGAGATCTTGCCCCCCAGCATATGTCATCAGTTTGGCTCAGATAAACTCTTATAAAAATTCTAATATATATATATATATATATATATATATATATATATATATATATATATATATATATATATAGTCTAGCTTGGTAAAAAATAAGTAAAAAGGGACTTTAAAGTATTTCATGAATATGAAGGGTTATTAAAAGGAGGCTGGTAGGTTCTTAATCATTAAAGTGGAACAAAATCAAATTACTTTAAATTGAAGAAGGCACATAGTGATAGTGTTTATGCAATGCAGTGTCATTGGAGATAATTGAGATTGAGGCTGTCGATCCCTAGAGGTCTTTATAAAGTCTAAAGAGGATGTGAGGGTACCCACTGTGATGCCTCATCCCATGATCTACCATGAGTTTCTCTCCTGAAGATAACACCTGTGTTGCAAAGGACTTTCTGCAAAGACAGGACCACAGGATTTGGCCACACAACCTTTTAGAATTCTCCTGATGCTTTCTTTGAAATTCAGTAACTGGAAAATTCCTTGAAATACACTTCAGCATTTTTTTACTTTAAACAAAAAGATAAGTGGCAGACACTGTTGATTGCCCACCTGTATCAGATGCTATAGGTGCCTTGTACATATCTCCTTGGCATTCAGGTGTCCAGTAGATGCTAATGGCACCTGTAAATCTGCATTTCAGGGCTATCTCTCTACCACTGTGCAGGGCAGTGATTTGTCCTTACCAGGGCTGATATGTAACCGGGTATGAGTTTGCCATTTTTGCCCATTGAGCCTTGCCAGCTCCACAATCCCAGGGCTCACAGAGTTGGATTTGCCATCATGGAATCTTGCATAAAACTAGTGTTCCACCAAGGGACCCAGTTTATGGCAGAGGAGAAACAATGTGTACGTGACTATGGGATCCATGGGTCCTATCATATACTTCATCACAGATAAGTGCTGCCAGATGGAACTCCTAAAGGTCTCTTTAAAGGCCAGCAAAGAAGCCACCTTGAGGATGGGGTGGGGTCCTGTCCTTCAAAATGTGGCATATACTTGGAACCAAAGGTGATATGATGCTATGTTCTCAGTTGCTAGAATACTCAATCCCAGCCTTAGTAGATGATCTATAATTGAGCTAAGTTTATCAGGGCCATTTGCTTTGCTAGGGTTTGCTAGGGGAAGTGAGCTGAGTGCATCTTAGAAAGATGTAGCTCCTCAATAAATACATACTTAAATGTAGGAGAAGCCATCTTTTCCTTCTGGCTTTGGATGTATTGTGTAAAGATAATGCTTGCAGCAGTTGCAGCCATCTTGTAACCATGAAGGGAGAGAACATGAACACCGAGAATGGCAGAGTGAAGAGACAGAAGAATCTGATTCCTTGATACCATCAGTGAGTCTTTGAAGCAACTCTGGAATTGCTTTCCTCTGGACATTTTAAGGGAGATAACAGATGGTTTTATTGTTTAAGCCACTTTTAGTCAGAGATGGGCACTTTCAGGTGATATTCATGGCAGACACTGCTGATCAGGCCCTCCCACATTTATTCTTTTCCATGGCTGTTTCTGTATTGATGGTGACTACTTTCCATTGGAGAAGCCCAAAATACTGACTCTTTCTCTCTTGCAGCTAGGATATGAACATGTGGCCCAATTCTGTCCAGTAGGATTTGAGGAACAGTCTGGTGTGAGCCTTCTGAGAAAAGGTTTCATCCTTAATAAGAAGTGGTGTTTAAGAAATATACCCCAGTTCTTTGGCCAGATGCTGTTGTGTTTCCATGTGACACTTGAAGCTGTGGCTGCTCTCTGAGATTACGGTTGCCTGAGGATAAAGACAAAGATGGTAATGTTAGTAGAAGTTAGAAAATGTAGGAGAAGGAGGAGGGGTGGGGGGTCCATGGAGCCTACAGCAAAAGCTCATAAATAGCTTTGATTAACCTCCTCCAGCCACCAACCTGTTTTTACAACAACAGATGACCCAGAGGTGATCTGGAGCAAGATAATGATCTGAATCAACAGACCTCCACTCATCTTAGGAGTCACATCCTCCCACATCCTCCCATGGAAGAGCATGCACCCACTTTTCCCATCATACCAACATGAAACTCCTTCACCCCACCCAGCAAACTATAAGTCCTCGGGTCTCTCTCTCTCTCTCTCTCTTTCTTTATCTCTCTCTCTCTCTCCCCCTCTCCTACCGTGTTTCCCTGAAAATAAGACCAGGTCTTATATTAATTTTTGCTCCAAAAGATGCATTAGGGTTTATGGTCAGGGGATGTCATCCTGAAAAATCATGCTAGGGCTTATTTTCCAGTTAGGTCTTATTTTCGGGGAAACACGGTACCTCCGCTAGGTCCATTCTTTTCCCTTAGAATGTATCACTAATAAACCCTGCTTGCATATTAATCAGCTTGCTCACCTTTGATTTTTTTCAGTGTCAGCAAGAAGAACTGACAGAATGAAAGACGCTAAAAGCTCAGGTCCTCAGTGACATGGCAGAGTCCCTAATCCATCTTGGACTTGCCCTGCTTCTTATCTTCATGTGAGGTCAATAAATGTCATAGTTTAAGTTGGTTTTTGTTGAATGATCTGCTCCTTGCAGCCAGAGCCATCTTAACTCAAACGTCGTATCATTTGCCACCTTAGCTCTCTCTGCTTCCAACCCCCAGTCCACCAGAAATGAAAGAACAAAAAAGTTTCTGTTAAACTTTCAAATAACAGCTCCTCCTGGTTGTACATTATAATGGTTATGGAAAATGCTAGCAGTAATTTGCTATACAGTAACAGACTCTTTCTTCGACCCTTAACACGAAACAGATCATTAGGTATTCATGAGAATTACAAAGGCACTTCGCCTCAGTGCTTCTGAAATAACAAAACTATAAAAGGAACTGCTGGATATTTTCATTTAGTTGGCCATTACAGTTTCTGAATTGCATTTTTCTAAAAAGAAGGAAAATGTAGCCAGATTCCAGAACTCTCGAAAGCTCTAACTAAAAATACACCGAAACCCTTTCTAAAATAAAAGCAACTATCCATGTGTTATTTTATTTAAAAAACAAAACATCTAGAATCTAAAAATACTACATTTCTGTTTAGCCTAAGCAAACAAGATGAGAATTTAGAATTTTAATTCCAAGGAATATTTTCTTTAAAAAATGTCATATATATGTATATGTGTATATGTACATATGTATTAATATATATACACACACCGTATTTTATAATATAGAGATAATGAAGAAGAAAGAATGAAAGATGATAAGATGTTGCTGGAACTCTACTTGTCTGCTTTATGCTTATTGATGGAAAAATAAGATTCAATAAGATTTTGTCCCTTGGTAATTACTTATTTTTCTACAGGCTTTCCCTAGTTTTGGAACTACCACTTTTAAAATATACTTCCCTCTGCATGTAGAATGATAGTAGGCTGTGAAGATAAGAAATTCTGCATTCCATTTATCTTCAGGGTGTATCCTTGGACAGCGTTTAGATTAGCGAGCATCGCATTTTGCTGTGGAAGAACAGGTTGCCTAAGTCGGGTATCCATTCTCTTACGGAGCTAAATTGGCTTGAGACCCAAGATGAGTGAGCTTGGTTTGCTCTGTGTATCATCACTCCACCTAGTTCAAGTTCAGGCGGCTTCCCTGATTGAGATTCTCTAGGGAAATGAGCCCCTGAAGCCTTAGGCTGGCTCATGACCGTCAACTTTCACCTACTTAACAAAGTTTGCATCTCAGCGAGAATTACTATTCAAGTAACTACTATTTCTAGCTCCTTCATTACGGTACCTAAAACCAAAATCAAAACCCTCCAGATTTATTTTATTTCCTGTGGTATCAAACCTGATTTAATGTTATAACTTTATTCATAGGCCAACTAAATAATATGTTGAATGAAAAAAAAAGCCCAATCCTACTACTACTACTACGATAATGAAGGTCTTTTTTCTTACAGTGCACTATGATTGTCGTTTTAGTCTTTTGTGTTTTGGTTTCTGTTTTTATGCTTGTGGGGGGGCAATCTACCCGTCCTCGATATCTTTTTTCCTTTCCATAGTGTCTAAAACGAGATCCAATGGCAAACTCTTTAAAATAAAGAAACACTTTTTAGATTTATAAGAACGTCCCAAAACAGTAATTTGGAGTAAACCTCATCCTTTGAAAACAAGTGTCAATCTTGCACAAATAGTGAGTGAATTTAGGGAGGGTGGGTTATTTGCTGGGTCAGGTGAAAGCAAAAAAGGAGAAATGATAAAGGAATATGCTTTGAATTTTTTGAGCCCCTGCCCCTCCTGGAATTTCCACAAATCATTTTGACAAAATGACAGAAATCTGTGCAAGACCGGAATAACGAACGTAGTTAAGAATGAACATAATACATATTATTTCAGCATCTAGATGAAGACTGATACATTACAGCCATAACTGTGTTTGCAGCTCTTTTTTTGGAGGGTTGATCTGTTTCCCCTGGAGAGACGGCCCTTCTTCAGACCCTGCTGGACCTGGCTCCTCTGCCCACGTAGCTGCCTCCGAGCCCGGCTCCCCTTCTCCTGCGGCCGCGGACCTGTCCCTCCCGGCCGAGCCCGTCCCCGCCCCGCGCCCGCTGGGCTCGGTCCCCTCCGCCGCCGCCGAGGCCGAATGACCCATAGTAACCCCGCTCCGCCCCCGGCCGCCTGCGCCGCGCTCCCCGGCTGGAATTCGATAGGCCCAGCCCCGCACGCGCCACCGCCCGCGGGCCAATGGGCGGCGTCCTCTCTGCATATGCAACGAGCGCCGGCCGGGGGAGCGAGTCCCGGGCGGTTCGGCTCAACAGACGCTGGTCTGCCGGCGCCGGGGCGGTGCGCTGCAGTTGTCGCCGCGGCCGGGGCTGGGACGAGGCGACGGCGGCGGCGGCGGCGGCGGCGGCAGGCGGTGGCCCCCTCGCAGTGCGGCCGCGGCGGCTGCGTCAGAGTCTCCGGGAGGCGGCGCGGGTCGTGAATGCTCTGCGGTGCAGCCAGGCCTGCGTGGGCCCGAGGCCGCAGGAACCGGGGCCCCGGCGTGGCGGTGAGTGCGGCGCCCGTTGTGGGAGCGGCGGGGGCCGGTTGGCGGCGGGGCCGGTTGGCGGCGCGGCCTCCGCGTGCTGCCAGCCGGGGCCGGCGATGTGCTCCGGCCTGGGGGAGGGACGCGGCCGTCCCGGGAGCCCCGGGTCCCCGACGTGGCCGCCGAGCCCGGCTCCGGGGGGGTGTGCGCAGGCGGCCGCGGGCTTGCGGGCCGGGCCGCGGCGTGGGGAGAACCTGCCGGGCAGGGTGGGAGGCGCCGCGGTGGGGTCCGGGAGGCGGGTGACGTGGGGCCGCGGCCGAATGGCCCACGTGAGCTGGGGGCTCTCCGGGGGAGGAAGGACGCACGGGGTCTCCTGGCGCTTTGGGGGCGGGCGGGGGGCCTGGGAGGAAACGGAGCCCCGCGATTTCGGAAAACCACGCCGGAGTGGCCGGCGGGCGTGTCTCGATGCGGAGTAGGGGAAGGAATGGGGGGTGCGAGGGGGGTCGACCTGGGTGTCTGTTTTAGCTACGGTCTGTGGTGCTGAGACTGCGGTGAAGACTGACGGCGTTTTGGCGCCCGAGAGTGGAAGGGTCCCTTTTCCCCGGGGGCGTTGGAATCAGGTACCAGTGATAGAGGGTGGAGCGCGGAGGGCGCGCCGACTGCCCGCAGTCGTACGGGGTGGGTACTACCAGGCCCGTGTCTTAGATGAGGAACCCGAGGGGCGGAGACGTTGAATTGGTTTGTCCGGTCTGGTTTCCAAACGTGTGCTCTCAGCTGCTAAAATATATGGCCCTAAAACACAGGAAGGGTAGAACGACGTCATTCAAGTGATACGGGAGCTAGAGAGGGAATAGGCCTCGTGAAAGTGATTACACGATGAATAAAGTGACAAATAGCTGACACTCATGGAGGCTTTAATACATGCCGGGCACTGTACTAAGAGCTTTATACGTGGCATCTTTACGCTGTCAACAACCCTCTAGGGCGCTGGTTGTTCCCATTTTACAGCTGGAGAAACTGCAGTCTGGAGAAACCTCAGGAAAAGCCTGGCGTCAGAGTGGCCTGTTTAAAAACGCAGAGCTCTCGCCTCGAACCACTGTCTTATGCTGCCTCGCCTTGGTGGCTGGCTGAATAGTTGCCACAGTGGATTTTTGTTTGGGTGGCCAGGAGAGCTGTGGTTTGATGATACCATCTTTCATGATCATGACAACCTTCTTTGTTTTCCCCAGTTTAGTTCCGAGAGTTGAAGGGTGCTGTTGAGCTGCTCCTGAAAGCATATTAGGTTATAACTGGGAAGAGGTGAGACATGGGAGTCTCACCCCATGTGAGTTGCACAGACTTTATTCTTCTGTTTTCTGTCATTTTCCTGTGCACTTCTCACCCTTAGGGATGAGTAAGCCTTGTGTAGTCACAATGGCATTTTATCTTTAGCCTTTTCCTGGTTTCTCCCTTTTACAAAAGGGGTTGGTTCTGTAGAATGACGGTGTTGTTGGGTGTAGGGCTTGCATATTCCTGTAATGCTTAAATTTTCCCCTCTCAAAATGAACTGTTGGGAAGCAAAAATCTTCATGTGAGATTTGGACTTGAAGATGGGATTTGGATATTTTCAGGAAAGCCAGGCCAAAAAAGGTGATAGGTTTTTCTAACTTTAGATAAGCAGCATTGTAATTATCTATAGTATCCAGTGTGGTTTACACTTTACAGAGTGATTTAAGATTTTCACCTCTTAGGAGATGAAAATGATGACATGATTTGGGAAATACAAACTGTTGAATAGGTGAATATTTCAGTTGAACATGTATTCAGCTGATACAGGAATTCATTGCAGGAAGGCTACCTGCATGCAAAGCACTGTACTGGGTCTGCCATGTGGAATAAATAAAAAGATGAACTTGAGAAAGTCCTTACTTTGAAGATTTCAATTTAATGACTACCAGTACTCAGATTTAAGTGTTTTTACCCCCCCTCTTTTTTCAAAGTACTGTCATGTTAGCCCATTTGATCCTCATAAGAACCTAATATCAAGAGCAGAAAAATGGAGATTTAGAGGTATAATTGCCAGATATGGTGATTAGTAGTAGATGGGATGGGAGGAGATGTTGAGTGATTACTAGTTTACCATTTTGGATTCCTCAATGTAGAGGTGATGGCTGAAACCATGGGCCTGGGTGAGATTGCTTATGGAGAGATTGGAGTAAGAACTGGAGGAAGCCTGGCATGGAGCAGGGGAGAGGAAGCTGAGCTTGCAAAGGAGGTGGGAGGAGTGGCCAGGGAAGTGAGAGGACAACCAGAAGCAGATGTCCTTGCAGCCAAGAGGGGAAGCGGTCAATACTGTGGAATGCTCCTATGAGAGGAAAATTGAGTACCATCCTTTGGATTTAGAAATTCAGAGGTCATGGGTGACCTTCCCAGGAGATTGATGTGGTAGGGGTGGGGAGGGGAGCAGAAGTGAGCGGAAGATAAGGAAAAATGGAGACAGAAAGCAAGGAAACTGCTTCCAAAAGTTTTGGTTTCATCATGTTCAAATGCAGATGGGAAGGTGTGTGTTGAGAGGGAGTGGTTGAACACAGATGAGAGAAGTGTTACTTGTTAGTGCAAAGTTCCTGAGAGGATGGGAGGGGATGGGAGCCAAAGCACAAGCTGGAAGGAGGGACACTTCTTCTGCAGTCACAGAAGACAGGCCTGTAACTGACCTGATAGAATCAGTACCTTATTATTGAGCCCTGAACAGTTTCCAAAAAATTGCCAAGAACTGTTAAATTTCTATAAAAATCAGCGCAATTTTATCTCACTTATGACATGTCTTTTTTAGAACAATTCACCACAGAAGCATTTTTTCTCTTTTTCCTTCTTCCTCTCTCCTTTCTTTGTCCTTCAATTGGTATACGAAAATTGGCACATATTTAATGTATACAATTTGATGAGTTTGGACATGCAGGCACCTGTGCTGTCATCACCACAGTCAAGGTAATAGATATGGTCATCACCTCCAAGTTTCCTCGTCCCTCTCTTTTTGTTTGTTTTGTTTTTCTCTGAACTTCACCAGTTTTTTTTGGTAAGCAGTAACAAGGTATTCTGAATCTGGTGTGTGAGTGAACCCATTGTCTAAATAAAAGCATACATCACTTAAAGCGGACCAGGAAATATTAATTACTTAAGGACAAAAGTATTCAGGCTGTATGAAGGCCTGCACCAGATGTGGTTAATGTGGAGTGAGCAATGCAGAGGACAGAGAGGCCATGTTTGGCCAGGAAAAGATCAGCTGAGCAAAATGAGACAGAAGTTGGATTTGAGGGAAGAGTTGAGTTTGAAGAAGGTATTCAGTGGGGAAGAGCAGAATTGACAGATAAAATTGAGGCATCGACTTCTTTGGGGGACTAGGGAAGCTGTGAGGATAAATCACATCCGGGGGGGAAACAAAAACAAACTTGGAGGACAAGTACAATTAAGACTTGGCATAATCTCATTTATTTATCGATTCCTTCAAGTTAGGAAGTAATTGTTGAATGAATGGAAGGTCCTAGGAATAGGAAGGGAGACTGAGCAGCCAGCAAGTGAAGAGAACCACGTGGGCTCTGAGTTGTTATAAGAAGGACATTTGGGGTCTGGCCCAAGTTGTTTCTAATGCTGCTGCTGTGACTGTCAGCACGGCACTGCACGCCACAGCCTGGCAGCGTCCCTCCATTTAGCCTTTCTGGAACTTAGTTTCCTTGTCTGTAATCCTTTCTTGCTTAACAAAGTTATGACCTGCTTCTCCATCAGAGTTCTTTTTCTTTTACCTCCCTTTTCACCTTTCTGTTTTACTTGGCTCAGGCTTTTTATTATCTATACCATATTTCTTTCTTATATTTCTTTCAAACTTTATTAGTGACGTTGTGCATTTGCCCCTTGTGTATTCTTTTATGTGTTTACTACTCGGAATTCACTGTTGTGCTTGATGGGTTTTATAGATACAAACTACACTGCTGCATGGATAGTCAACCTTTTTAATATCATTTTAGTTCTGAATTGATTTTGTAGGTTTATAACAGTTTGTTACTCGGCATCGATGTTTCTGGGTTTTAAGCTGATCAGTGTCATTTTGGCCAAACTTATGAAAAGTTCCTACTTCAACCCCCAGAATTTCTTACTTTCACTTATTTTGTTTTTTTGGGGGTTGCAGTTATCCTCATTCTGTACCTTGACTTTGGCTCTTTTACTGTAAGACTAAAACAACCAGAAATTCTTCTCTTCCCCTTCGAGACTGTTGCTCTCTGGACTTGATAACCTCCTATTTGGGGGCAGGGTCGGGTAGTTGAGTTCTTTCTAAGGTTAAGCAAGGAGTTAATTTAGTTCCATGGAATACCAGAATGAACTAGAATAAATTCATCTTAGAACTGTATTTGACATAATTTTAAGGTAAACAGAATTGATATTAATTGAAACTATACCACGTGGGCAATAATATATGGAGTCATTTTTTTACATGTTCACAGTTGATATTTCCCTAAGTCATTTTCCTTTTGTTTTGTAACTTTCCATATCGCTTATGTGTTAGAGTCTAAGAATTCGTGTTCATCATTTACTCTGAAACTCAGCTTGACTTGTAGACTGATGCCTATTTAGACAGCATAGCACTCTCCTTAGAAATTAAAAATGTTTACTTTGTATATCACTTACAGAGGCATAAAAAAGAGTACTTGTTCTCTCCAACAGCATCTTGAAGTGGGAGCATTGTGGGCTGCAGTGGGTGGCTGAGAGTGAGGTGTGAGGTTAGAGGGAGCTTGTGGGACCCCAAGTATGAGGAAGGAGATTAGTGTGGTCTAGAGGAGTGATGAAGGGCTTGAGCTTTGTGACCACACTGTTGCTTGAGTCCCCAAATCTGGTTCTACCTCTTTCTAGTTTTGTGACCACCCACAGCAAATTACTTCACCTCTGAGCTTCAGTTTCTTAAGATAAAGATGATGTTTGTCTTGAAGAGTACGTGTGTATGCAACCTATCTCTGGGTGCTGGAAGAAAATGCTAGAAATTTTATTTCTTGTTTTTAAAAGTTTCTATGTTTTATGTACGACTTATAGTAGTCACAGTGTGCTGGAACAATATTAAAACTATATACAACGTTAAAGGTACACGTTTGGGATGCCAGCAGTTTTTACAAAAAGGGGCTTGTTGTGATTATTAAAGTTTTGAGATGGTGAGCTAGTACATGCAAGTGAGGCCCATGCTTGGATACTTACTAGTTTGAGGGCAGCTTTAGAGATGAACTGAGTTTGGAATGGAATTGAAGAGCTCGGGTTAGTTCTTTCTGGGAAATGAAGGAATTTGGATTTAGGGAGTATGTGTCTGCAAGTTCATCTGAAAAGTAGGGGATGTAGTAAAACTGGCATGTGTAATGATTTGAATTACTACTTTGAGAAAGTCTTAAACTATATATTCTCACACTATATCATGTGTAAGAAGAAGGTTGAGTTTACTTGGTAGAAATTTGGGTAGGACATAACCCAGAAACATGAGTCAGTATTAGGGAATTGTTCTTGGAGTGTGGATAGTTTACCCACAGATAACTGAGAGCCAACTGTAGGTATATATGTTAATAATGTTTGTATTGCATGATGCCAGAGGGAAGGCACATTAAGTATAGATGATTAATTACAGTTTTGTGTTTCTTATTGTTAATTTCAAATTGCTGTATGAAATAATAAATTTTTTTTTTTTTTTTTTTTTAGGTAAATCTAAAACGTGTTTCTTTTGGGTTCCTTTAGGGAGAATAGTGTTTAATGTAGCCCTCCACTGCAAAAAAAGCTCTGTGAGGACAGCGATATTTGTGTTTCATTTACCGATGGACACCCAGAGCCCAGCATATAGGAGAGACTCAATTTTTGAAGAAATCAATCTTTGCATCTCTGCCATGTAGCACATGGACATGAGATGCTAAGTAAATGTTTGTGAAATTGAGTTGAAAGAGTAGAGCATAATACCAGAAAATTTTTGGAAGGCCAGCATCCTGACATCAAAATGATGAGTATACACTTTCTAGTGGGAGCTCAGGAAATGTCTAAGAGTAGACTCACTGTTGATAAGATATACACGGGAGTAGCTAGCTGCTTGAGTAATATGTATAGATATAATGTAAAAGTTATGCGATCAAGAAGGCAAAAAAGTGGGATGCATTGCCTCAGGCCAGGCCAGCTGCTTGTTGTACTTTAATGTCATAACTACTTATCAATGTCTCTGTAGCTTCTGACACTCCTGACAATGTCCTCATTGACTTTCATATCTGTCTTTAGCTTCTAGGACACTGCTTTTGGCTTCTTTACCTTTCTAGCTGGCTTTTATAGTGTCTGTCCTTAATCCTTATATCTTATAAGTGAATATGCAGTCGATTCTTGAACAACCGAATAGGGGAGAAGGATTAGGATCATTGACCCACCTGTACAGTCGGAAGTCCACGTATGACTTTGAGTCCCCCAAAACTTAACTACTAATAGCCTACCATTGGCTGGAAGTCTTACTGATAACATAAACAATCGATTAACACATATTTGTGTGTGTTATATGTATTACACACTGTATTTTAACAATAGAATGAGCTAAAGAAAAAATGCTATTAAGAAAATCATAAGGAAGGGAAAATACATTTACAGTATTGTATGTATTTATTGAAAAAATCTCCATGCAGCTCACACCCTTCTTGTTATTTTTGAGGGGTTCCATGCTTTCAGCTGTAAGATGGATAGTCAGTGTTGACTCTAAAATCTACATCTTCAGCTCCATCTAGAGCCCCATCCTGTATTTCTGACAATATCCTGAATATCTCTGCTGGTCAGCCCCACAAACCATAGCCAACCCTGCACTCATGCACTCTTAAATGTATCAGCTCTTTGTCCTGTATTACTCATATCTATCACAAGTCCCCCGTGTTCTAGAAATGGTAACGTTAATCTTCAGAGATTAATATTCACATTCCCCCTTTCCTACTGGTTTTACCTCAGAAAAGTTTCTACAGTTGGTCCGTTTCTTTTGTATCTACTGCCATAAACTCTGGACCTCTTCATTTTTCACTTGGGCTCTTGTAATAACTGCATACTTGGAATCCTTTCTGGTTTGTTTTCTGTGTTGATCCAAGCAGTCATTCTGCAAAAACAAATTCCTTGCCTAAAAACCTATTTCATTCTATCTGCAACATGTTTTGATATTCCATTTTCATTTTTTTTCTTTCCCCTTCTTCTGCCGCTGTCCCCCCCCCCCCCCCCCCCCCGCCCACTTGCCCACTCCAGTTCAAGCCGTTGTTTCTCAGTCTAGTGTAGGACACAGCTCCCTGGCCCATGCTGGTATTATGAGCCTTGCACCTCCCCCCTCATATTATGAGCCTTGCACTTCCCCCCTCCCCCAGTCGCTGATTCCCAACCCCAGTTGCTGGTTGGCCGCTCACAGCAGCTCTTGCCCACTGCCGGCCACTCCTGGCAGCCCATGACTTCACTCGGCAACCCATCGCAACCGGTGGCAGCCCAGCTGCAGAGAGAGCTGTTGTTCACAATCTTAGCTGTAGAGGGTGCAGCTCACTGGCCCATGTGGGAATCGAACTGGTGACCTCGCCTTTAGGAGCACTGCGCTCCAGCCACACCTGAGTTACTGGGGCCAGCCCTTCCATTTTCATTTCTAACTGCCCTTATTCTTCCTGTGTTCTCCACTTTCTCAAACCACTTGCGATTCCTCCTTTTGTGCTCTTTCATACCTGTGTGTGAGGTGGGAGTGGAGGGAGGAAGCAGAGCACAGAAGGGTTAATTTAGATTGTCTTTGGGATCAAGGAGGACTTCACACAGAGGCTTCAGCTGAATCTTGAAGGTTGAGTTTACTTTGGCGGTCTCTTTAGCTTTTAATTCTCTTCAATTCTTTTAATTCAGTTTCATTTCCAGGTTCTGGAGAGAATATCATTGGAGCAATGTATCTGCATTTCTGATACAGGCCTCACCCGTCAGAGGCTGCTGGATCCCTGTGGTGCCTATGTTTGCCGTAGTCTGCTTGAATAGAGATGGGAGCAAAGTGACATCACAGAGTTCAAACACAATCAGCGCTTCTCTCCCCAGCAGTAGTCAGCCAGGCAATTTGGGCTGTGCAGACCGCTGTGATAGCCCTGGAGATGGTTTTGTAATCAGAAAAAAAGACTTGGGAACAAATCATTTTTGGGACGTGATGCTGTGGAGGAGAGGTATTGCTGGGCTGGTTGTTTGCTTCAGGGATCTGCTCTCATCTTTCTAGGACTTACACTCAGCCACTGGCTCACTTCTGATTTTTCTTGGATGCTGCTTAATTGATTGAATAATCAGTGTTTTACCCACTCATCTGAAATGCCACCATCGTCAAATATAAAAGTCCCCTGACTGTTTCTGATTTTTAAATTCTGTACCAGAACAATTAGTGTTAGTTTTGACATTTACTAGAGCAAGTATGCTCTAACTATTCTTGTTTTCAAATTTTATTAACTAATCTTAAAATACTTTCTTCTAGATAAACTTTGGAATTAATATATCAAATAATCATACAAAACAAACAACAAAGTCCTAGTAGGATTTTGATTAGGATTGCATTTGGTTTCGTTGATTTTGGTGGAATTATATTTATTCTTTCTACCCAGGGACTAGCCTGTCTTTTCATATATACAGGTCTTTTAGTGTCATTCAGTAGCATTTTATACATTCATAAATACAAACTTATGTTTAAGGTGTGTACATTAAGTATGTTAAGGTTGCCTTCACTGCTGTGACTAAGATCCTTTCCCTTTGCATGTTATAACTGGCTATTACTAGTATATAGGAACACTATCAATTTTTATTTACCTAATTTCCAGATATCTTAGTGAATTCTCCCTCTGTTTGGATAGTTTTCAGATGATTTTCTTGTCAGACAGCCAATTATCTGCAAACAGCAGTGATTCTGTATCTCCTTTTCCAGTATTTATGCTACCTATTTCTTTTGTCTTCGCATTGGCTAGACTGCAGTGCTGTTCAGAAGAAATGCTATGAGGCACACATGTGAGCCATATATGTCATTTTACGTTTCTAGTAGGCATCAACAAGAAGTAAATTCTGAGATGTCCTAAGTTAAATTGCAACAGGCCAGAGGGTGGAAGGAAGAGACAAGGGGTTAATCACTTAACAAATCCAAGGGAAAACCCACAAAAGACCACTCACACCCCCGAGTGCATTTTGGAATTTTGGGTTAACTTCTAGGTGGCTATTTGCACAATCGTCTAAAAGGGAGAAGGCTCCATGGAACCACTGGAGCCCCGCTTCTTGTTTACACATGAAATTTCAGGACTGCTGCCTGCAGTGAACCCAAAAGAGCCAATCCTTCCTCGTGGACTCCACGGCGCCTATCCCAGAACTGGCCCCACTTCACCTTCCCCATCCCCTTGTCTAGAGCTAATGTAAATTCTTTCAGAAGGGCTTGTATCTTTCTACCCGCTACTTGATGTTTAAAAATACTTGCCAACTCCAGGATGGCAGACGTGCTTGGCTTGTTCACTGAGCCATGTTGGTGGCTTAGACTTCACGCCCCAGGACTTGGTTTTCTTTTTTCTTTTTTCTTGCTAGCAGTTGGCCTAGTAAACCCTCCCTTTTGAAGAGACTTTCAACTGTGGAAGTTAAAATTTTAGTTTAGGAGCCTGTTAAATAAAGTAAAACAAAATAGGTAAGTTGAATATATTTTACTTAATATATCCAGAATACTGTTGCCGGAAAACGAGTTCTTGGTATCGTCACAGGAAAGAATTCAAGGATGCACTGAATAAGCCAGCCGAGTGGCGCATGTATTTCAGAGGGACAGTACACTCAAGAAGGGAGAGTGTGCAGGCCTGGAGAAGAGCAACTGCCCCTAAGAAGAAAGAGGTTTAGGAATTTATTCTAAAATGAGGGTGCAGAATATTCAAGACTTATAGGCATTTCTAGGCAGGTGGCTGACCACGCCTTCCCGTTGTGGGGAGGGATTTTTGTCCTTCTTTGGCTCTTGTCAGAACTGTCATGGCGACATAGAGGGGTGGAGATTTTTCCTGACCGCAATATTAACATTAGAATCCATTGTAATTAGCTAAAGTTCACCTTGAGGGACAAGATGGGACCTGGATCTGCTCTCGGCCACCGAAATCTAATTCTGGCCCATCTGGTTGCTGTACTTTTTCTTAAGGAATCTCATCTTCCTCCATTGTTTTCCCGCACTTCCGTCCCCTCTGTCCTTGGCCCTATTCTTTCTGCCTATAATAACATTATCATTTCAACATATAATCAATATAAAAACTACTAATGAGATGTTTTACATTATTTTTTTCATACTATGTCTTTGCAATTCCATGTATATTTTACATTTAGAGCACATCTCAATTTGGACAAGCCACACTTCAAGTGTTCAGTAGCTATATGTGGCTAGTGGTGATAGGGCTGGCGTTTTCTTAAACAGCGTATACTAATTATGGTCATAGCTGGCTTTTTTGTCTTGTTCCTGACTTGAATGGACATTACCTTTGAGTATGATGTTTGCCATTGGCTTCTGAGAAATACATATACTTTTGTTAAGTTAAAGGAGTTTTGTTTCTGAGTAAGAAATCCCCCCCTTTTTTAAAATTTTATTGGGGAATGTTGGGGAACAGTGTTTCTCCAGGGCCCATCAGCTTCAGGTCAAGTTGTTGTCCTTCAATCTAGTTGTGGAGGATGCAGCTCAGCTCCAAGTCCAGTTGCCGTTTCAATCTTAGTTGCAGGGGGTGCAGCCCACCATCCTATGTGGGAATTGAACCGGCAACCTTGTTAAGAGCTCTGCGCTCTGCGCTCTAACCAACTGAGCCATCCAACTGAGCCATCCGGCTGCCCCTTTTAAAATTCCTTTTAGAGTTAATAATTGATATTTTCTTTAAATACTTTTTGAAAACATACTGACATGATCATATCACACCTTTCCTTCCCACTTAATCTATTAAAATATAGAGAATTATAATAATAGAGACCTATGGTATGATACAAAAATATATTTGGTTTCTGTCCCCATTTTTGGAACCGAGCCTGAGTGATAGGAGTGCCTTTTGTTATTCCTAAGAGCTCCTTTTGGTCTGAGTTTATGCTAATGAGGTGACTTAGGGTGGGGTCCTCGGTTAGCCTCAGGATGGGGCTGGTCACCCGAAAGACCCAGAGATTGGAGGGTTTGAACTTTCAGCACAGCCCAGCCACCTCCTGTCAGGAGTGAGGGAGGCGGAGACTGAGCGATATCAAAACTCCTGAATGGTGAGGTTCAAGGTTCAGTAAGGTTGGTGAATACATTCAGGTGTGGGAGTGGTGCACCTGGAAAGGTTTGGAAGCTGGGCTGCGTGCCATCTTCCCCCATCCCTTGCCATCCACATCCCTTGTACCTGAGTTATATCCTTTATAGTGTTCCTGAGTTGTGTGAGCCATTCTAGCACATTATTGAACCCGAGGAGGGGATTGTGGGAATCCCTGCTTTATAGCTGACGGGATTGTGACCAGCAGATGAAGGACAATCTTATGAGACTGAACTGTTAACCTGTGGGATCCAGCTCTTGTAAAATTGATTACAAAACTTAGATCAAATCTGTCTTTAAAGAAATTGTCTTTAAAACTTATCAAAGGGATACATATATGAGGTGTGATTAAACAGTATGGTGAATGTTTAAATACAAAAAAATTATTACAGTAGAAGACACATTGCCATTAATCCCCCTAAGAATACATACTCCCCTCGCTTCAAACACACGTATCCCATCGTTCTCGCCACTTTCTGAGGCAGTTCTGGAAGTCCTCTTTCGTGAGTGTTTTTAGCTGCGCTGTCGTGGCTGCCTCGCTGTCCTGAATCATTTTGACTGGGGAAGAGCCAGAAGTCACACGGTGCCAGATCCGGTGAATAAGGTGGATGAGGAAACACCCTAATGTTTTTATTTGACAGAAATTGCCATACCAGAAGTGATGTGTGACAGAGCATTGTCATGATGGAGGATGATTTACTGCACACTTTAAAACACACCTTCTCTCAAGCATAGCTCTCACTTGACTGACTGCACCGAACAAGTGGAAACTTGTCACACACTGTTACTAAGGATTGATGCGCTACTTCCCATGTTGAAGATCCCTGCCTTTCTGTTGGATGGCACTCGGCAACAGCATTCACTGTATTTTCTGATCACAATGGAAAGGCCCCGTGTCACACATCACTTCTGGTATATGGCAATTTATGTCAAAAACATTACAGTTTGTCCTCATCCACCTTATTCACCAGATCTCTTACTGTGCGACTTCTGGCTCTTCCCCAAAGTCAAAATGACCATGAAAGGTAAACATTTTGAATCGATTCAGGACATTGGGGCAGCCACGGCACCGCCACCGCAACTAATGACACTCATGGGAGAGGACTTCCAGAACTGCTTCAGAAAGTGGCAAGAATGATGGGTAAGTGTGTTTGAAGAGAGGAGGAGTATTTTGAGGGGGATTAGTGGCAGTATGTCTTTTACTGTAATATTTTTTTTATTTAAACATTCATGGTATTGTTTGATCACACTTCCTACTTGTTAATGAGATTCAATGTTTATTGAGGGCCAATTAAATACTAGAACCTGTCATGTTGGACCATTTAATTAACAAAACAAAACAGGGTGAAGTAAGTACACGTGTGCCAAAGTTTCTCCAGGGCAGATTTCTTAGAAGGGATTTGTTGGGTCATACGAATTTACATTTTCAGCTTTTACTATTGCAGATGTTGCCAAATTACTCTCCGAAGCGGCTGCACTTCCCCAATAATGCCCAGAGCTGACTTGTTTCCTATATCCTTGCCAGTACTTGTGATTTTTTTTTTCATTAAAAAAGCCTGTTAGGCAAAATGATACTTTAGTTTGTATTTCTTTGATAACTAGTGAGGTTGATCATTTTTTTCATAGTTAATCAACAATTGGATATTTTGGTGGATATACATAGCCCATTTTTTTCTATTAAGTTATTTCTTTAAAAATAACTTAAATATGGATATGGATAGTTCATATATGTTGTTCATATATGTCGTTCCCCAAATATGGATATGGATTGTTCATATATGTTGTTCTCATTTACATAGGACACTAACAAGTAAATTTGTAAGTTTTCCCCCCTCCCGATGGACAGATAGATAGGTGGATGAATAAATGAATGAACTTGTCTAGAGTCACAGCTGCTAAGAAACAGAGCGGGGATGATTTTGAACCCAGATATATCTGGTTTTAAGGCCTGTCTTTTTTTTTTAAGTACATCTGGCTGCCTTCCTGGGAATGAGGAAATTAATAATGAGGCAGTGGTGTGCTGAATTTTAATTCAAAATACTTGACTGTTCTGCTTGCCAGCTTTATGAATTTAGGCTGCTGTTAATATTTTTTAAAAATGATGGTGACAGCTAACTAGCTGCATCACAAGTGATTGAGAAAATCATTGAGATAATGTATAAAAGTGTTGTATACACAGTGAAGTACTGTTTATAAAAGTACTTTTTGGCCATCATCCATACTGAGTGAATAAACAATATACTTTTAAAGAAAGTTTTGGATGTGCCCCCTTTTTAAAAAAATAGACTATTTTTTAGAGCAGTTTCGGGTTTATAGCAAAATTGAGCAGAAGGTAAAGGTACAGAGATTTCCCATATATCCCCTGCCCTCACATCTGCACAGCCTCCTCCATCATCGGCATCCCACACCAGATGGTACATTTATTACAGTTGATGAATCGGCAGTGATGTGTCCTTATTGCTCAGAGTCCTTAGTTTACAGTAGGGATCACTCTTGATATTGTGCATTCCATGGGCTTTACCAAATATGTAATGACATACATCTGCATTATCCTTATCATACAGAGGAGTTCCACTGCTTTAAAATTCCTCTGTGCTCTGCCTATTCATTCCACCATCCTTCCTAACGCTTGGCAACCTTCTGTTGTCTCAGTAGTTTCAATACTGTCTCAATAGCTTTTTCCAAAATGTCATATAGTTGGAATCACACAGTTTATAGCCTTTTCAGATTGGCTTCTTACACTTAGTACTGTGCATTTAAGTTTCCTCCATGTCTTTTCATGGCTTGATAGCTCATTTCTTTTTAGCGCTGACTAATCTTCCGTTGTCTGAGTGGACCACAGTTTATACATTCACTTACTGAAGGACATCTTGGTTACTTTTACATTTTGGCAAATGTGAATAAAGCTGCTGTAAATACGTGTGTGTATTTTTTTCCTGTAGACATAAATTTTCAACTCATTTGGGTAAATATCAAGGAGCTCGATTGCTGGATCATATGGTGAGAGTATGTTTAGTTTGTAAGACACCAAATTGTCTTCCAAAGTGGATGCACCTTTTTGCTTTCTCAGCAGCAGCTGTAGTCAGTGCAAATCCTTGTTGCGTTTGTTAGCATTTGGTGATATTAATGTTTTGGATTTTGGCCACTCTAATAGGTGTGTAATGGTACATAATATGCTTTTTTTGGTGAAAGGTTACGTGATAAAATGTCACTTGCTAGTGTGATAGATGGTGTTTCCAGAAAAACGCAACAGAAAATTTCCTGTGAGGTTTGGAAGTAGAAATACTTCCAGGGGAAGGTTGATATTTGCCTCTGGTTAACCGTGAGTAATAATGCTTATTTTCATGTTTTTCTTTTGTCAGGTATTGAAACAAAGGCGCATATCTTGAAGGCACTAGCACCTCCTACCATTGTCATCTGGTAAAATGTTTCATTTTTTGAATTACAGGATATTTCTGTTATTAGGCATTAAATGTATTAAGTTAAAGTGTGGCTAAATGTCAAAGAAAAAAATTAATTCTTTCCATTTTGTGATTCTAGAATTGTGAGTTACAGAACGTAGCTTTCATACTAATTTTCATTCCGTACAAACCCATTGGAACATTAAGCCATGTTATTCAGCAGTATTGTTTACCTTCCTTTCCTCAATTTGAATTTCATTAAGCATCTGTTACAGAGTTTAAAATCAGTAGCCTCTTTATTTTGCAAAGCTTAGAACTCATTAGACTGGTATTGGTGGTTCAAAATGTGCTAGTCATTTTAAATTCGTTTGAGTTATTTTAAATTTCTAACAGAACATTTTAAACAGAAGCAGGTTCAAGGCCAGGAAAAGAGCATTGTGCTTTTTGTTAACCTATAGCAAATTCTGCATGTTGTTTACAGTTGTCATAGGGTTAGATACTTCATATTGCACAGTTTTATTCTTTCCTTACTGTGGTTTCTGAAGTGAGTTAGAGCTTGTGAAATTTTGGGGCAAGAATTTAAGGATTTAAGTGACCTGAAAGATTTTAGCGTTCTGAGAAATGAAAGTAAAAGTGGGTGGAACTGTTACAAGAAATAATCCATGTTGGTAAAGTGCTTTGAGTCTATAAAAGCAATAAGCTTAATTTTATCTATTAGAATCATGATTGTTGACATTTATCTTTAGTTTCAGAAAATCATTTCAAAATCTATGCTCACATCAGTTGAATTTATTAATCCTTATATTTTCTACTGATTTTAAGAAGTTATACAAGTAGTATGTTTATTATTAAAAATTGTAAACTGCATCGGAGTGTGTAAGTAAAAGGGAACCTTCCCTATCCCACGAGTTTCTTGCTAGGGATTACCTCTTACCCACTTGGAGTGGATCCTTCCAGACCTTTTATGTACATATTCAAGATCACCATCTTTTAATGAGATGGGTGTGATGAAAAAAGAAACGTACTTTGCCCATTAGTGTGCCTTCATTTTATTTTAGACATTTCTTTTCCTACATCTTCTTGAGTGATATACTTGGCCAAATGAAGATTGCTTTCAAGTGACTAAGTAAGTACATTGGAACATAGTACTTTTCCCTCCAAATTTCTTTTACTGATTAGTTGGTATGGAAACCCCAAACTTTAAATTTCTAGCTAAGAATGGATCAACAGAGTTTAGATTTACAGTGAAATTGATATTACAAGTGTCATTTACTGCACATTAAACAGTAGGTATGGCATTTATATAAATGACTGCAATTAGTATTACCTCTATAGAGATAGAGGGTAAGCTAGATTGGGGTAGACGGAGAAGTGGTTTTGGAGTTTAGTACATCTGCCTAAGGGGGCGGGGAAGGGGCATGGGAATAAAGTGCTATGGCAAAGTGACATAGGTAACTTTGTCTCTCATAATTTTGCCTAGACTTGAACAGGTCCCCAAAAAGAGAAAGGAAATTTGTCACTTTATAAAAGTTAACTATATTATGATGTAAAGGGAATTTCATGGACTATTTGGGGAACCCAGTGTCATGAATTCTAAAATTTAGAACCCCTTCTGTTCACATTTGGGAGCTACCCATATTCAGATATCTTACATTATTAAGAAATAATGTAAAAATTGAACTGATTCACACGTGTATGTGTCCATTGTGAAATTGTTAGATTGAAGCATTTTAAACTCCTTTAAAAAATCTGAATAAGCAGATTTTGATAGTTTTAATGGTGTTACTAGTCTGTAAAAAAATGACATGTAGAATTTGAAAGAGAACATTAACAAATAGAATTGTGTATGAGTGAATAAATTTAGACTCATTATAATAGCTATTATATAGTGTCTTAAGTCTATGCTACAGATTCACAGCAAGTTCAGTACTCTAATTTTTTCTTAATGTACTTTATCAATGTAAAGTATATACTGTTCATGACTAGTAATTCATATTTAAATATTTTATAAAGTAGACAAGCTTTGATGGCCTCAGGACTTAATCACTCGTCTTGATGATCTAGTGTTCCACATTCAGTAGCAGAAAGTGCTCTCTCTGCATATGGCCATGCAATGGAGAGAAAGTATCCAGGTTGTTTTCCTTTGTGTGTGAAAATGATCTAGATTAGAAGTTTGGAAAGAAATGGGGACAGCAGCAGGTTTGCTACTCCCTTGGCTTAGCAGGAAAGGGTTTCTTAGAGTTAGGACAGATATTTCTTATACCTTTGAAGGTGGATTCCTTATTTTTGGTGCCTTCTATTTTTAAAACACACTTTAGTTTTTGAACACTTATGGAAAAGCTCCAGAAGCCAGAAAATTTGGCACACGGAGAATGAAGAGAAAAGGGAAGACAATTTTTTATTTTAATAGCTTTGATTTTTGAAACTTGTGTAAGAAAAGCTTTATTAGTGGTAAAATAATTGAGAATTTATGGGAAGAGGAAAATACTTTATGTAAAGAATTAAAAAAGGAAAAATGAACAAGATTATATGAATAAAATATAAAGACTGTTGACTAAAGGAAGTAATTGCATGTTTAAACCTTATTAATTATTTAACGTTTAGATAAGTACAAATAATGAAGTTGATACAATGTTAGTTGTGATGCAGGTAATTTATCCTGTAGTTATATATATTTCCAGAATATACTTAAACTTCTAATTATATATGCACTTGCTTTTTCTTAAGTTTGATATGCCAAGATATAAATAAGGACTTTTGGGGTGAGGGGCAAACGGAGGAAAAGATAAGGAAACATCTGAGGACTCTTACTAAGCAATTTGTAAATCCTTGACTTTGAAAGAAAAGCTATAGACTTAGATTGGATAGTCTCAGAGACTTAGATTGCAAAATTATCCTAAGCTGTTGCAGCTTTTACTCATAAATTGACTATTTTAAAATGATCTTGAAAATCTTAAATAGACACTTTAATCTTTTTATATCCTCAAAGGTTAAATTTACCTGGTTCATCTTTTCTCAAATATGAATACTTTGCTCGCAATATAATCATGTTTACTTTTGCAGATAATATTTTATATGTTTGGAACAATTATATTTAGCCTCTGACCTTTGAATTTCATTTTATTTTATTTTTATTTTACTCCTGGAAAGGAGATAGATAAACTCGAAAGTGAAATTGTTAACGCAACTAAAACAAGCCTCACTTAAAATTAGTCCATCTTCTCCCTCTCCAAGTATCGGTTCATGTAATACTGAATACAGTACTTAGCTAGATTGAGTTGCAGTTATTAAGGCCCTCAAGTATCATCTAGCCAGGCTGATACCAGTATGTATGTAATAGTTCATCTGCTCCTGAAATGTTTGTATAGTTGGCTCCCATTGACCATTTTGAAGGTGATAATTGGAATAAATAGGAATAGTACTAAAGGGGTAAGTAGTCCTATTCAGTATTGTCTTAGTACAGTCAAGGCATTCAGCTCTTGGCTCGTTAGTCCATACTAATAAGTATGTCAAATAATTGTACTAAGTAGAGCTCCTGCCCTACCATGAGGATAATGTAGTGATGACTGAGCTTGCCATTTTCCCGTCCGCCTTCAATGAGTCAGTCTTGACCAAAATTCTAATATAAAAAGCTCTACTTCTGTATGGAGAATTTCACATCACTTCTTTTGGATAGATATAATAATAGAAAGAGGTGGGTATGTGGCTTAGGAAGGTAAATAGAAAGCAGAGTAGGATTAGGTTTTCCCATACATGAGGAAGTAGAGGCAATGTGACTCAGAACCCTGAACTGGGTGTTGGGTGTGTGTATACCCCGTGACAATGAGATAGATGAATGGAATACAGAGCCACCTCTGAGGACTCCCCTGTGTGTTGCTGAGGTCTTGGCATAGGGTTGTTAATGGTGGACCTGAGACTATAAATGCCTTGAGAGTTAGGAAGCTTGTTGAAGATCATCTTTTCTAGCTGTATGGAGGCTGTGTAAATTGAAATGGTTAAACAGAGTTGGTTCTGAGTTATAATCCACATGTATTCTCTACCTTTGGAATTGGAGTGGGGTCCAAAAAGTAGGGTTCAACAGTTTCATAAAATCGAAGGACATTTAAAGTTTAGCATGGAGTATTGGACACGAGAAAAAATATTCTTAGTGTATGAATTTCCTTAAACAAATAAATTTGTCATTATCTAACTGAAAGCTCATGGAGACAAATCCTCCAAAGTGACTAGTTAACTAGGAATGTTAAATGGATCAGTACCAATTCTAGATACAGGATGTGTTAAGTATCATTTACTTACTTTATAAGGGATTTCATGGATGGATATATGTCAGCCTCTTCTAACCTCTGAAATTGTAAATGTGTTAAACATGAATAGTAATAGCAGCTGAGATTTGAGTGCTAAGGCAGGCATTATATGCTTTACATGTGTTAACTGTTTAATTTTCTTAATAATCTCATGATACAGATAGTCTCATAATTTTATAAAGAAAGTGAAGCTTAGAAAGTTAATTTAGCTAAGGTGACATTTGGTAATTGTAGAGCTAAGTGTCAAATCCAGTCTGTTTGGCTCCAGAGCCTGAGCTCTTAGTAAGAAAAGTTGAATTGATTTCAGTATCTTCAGAATCAGTGGGGTGTAAGAAATAAGACAAAAGAAAAATGTTGTCATACATAGTTTTGTATAGACAATAAAATTTGAAATGTTATTAAAACATACATTGTATTTTGTAAGTTATTTAGAGTGCTTTCACCTACTTTCCTTGTTTGTTCCTTAACGGGAGTTTTGTGGGGTATTATTATCATCACCCCAGTTTTACAGTGAGCCTGAAGCTCAGGATTGTAAGGGACTTGTCCCGTATTACACAATGAATAAACGGAGGGGGTGCAACATCAAACCCAGAGCTTACTGCCATAATTCTGAAAGGAGCAGGTTTATTGAACACTTTTTATATGCAGTCAAACCAGTGTTGCCAGTAACACTACCTTCATAAAACAATACCTGTTGGCTTTGAAACTGCCTGAAACAGTGCTGGGTACCCATAACAGCTATACTAGTAACTAGCATTTATAATGCCTTTGCATTTCTCAAAAATCCTTTATGTCTGCTGCATTCCATTTTATCCTCACTGTAAATTTTTTCTGTTAGATAAATGATGACATATGGGGAAGTAAGGTACAGGAATGCTATTTCAAAGAAAAAGATCAAACTTAACTAGTGGTAAGGCTCAGGCTACAGTTTGCTAGTTTGTTCTCTTACTCCATGAGATAACTAAGTATAGGGTGACCAGCTTGTCCTGTTTGCTTGGAACTTTTTTGGTTTCAGTACTGAAAGTTCTGTGTCCCTGGAAACCCCTCAGTCCCATGCAAGACAGAGGGGTTGGTCATGGTAATTACTTGTCACACTTTGTGGTGGTCTGGGAATGGGAGTAGGGTCACCATATAAAATACAAGAGACCTAGTTAAATCTGCATTTCAGATAAACATCGAATAATTTTTTTTATTTTAAATTGAAGTTTATTGGGGTGACACAATGGTTAGTAAAGTTACATAGGTTTCAGGTGTACAATTCTGTAATATATCATCTATATATCACATTGTGTGTTCACCACCCAGAGTCAGTTCTTCCATCACCATATATTTGGTCCCATTTACCCTTATCTACCATCTTCCTCCCCTCTTACCCTCTGGTAACTACTATACTATTGTCTGTGTCTCTGAGTTTTTGTTTGTCTTTTTTCCTTTATTGTTTTCAGTTGTATATCCCACATATCAGTGAAATCATATGGTTCTCTGCTTTTTCTGTCTGACTTATTTTGCTTAGCATAATCTCAAGATCCATCCATGTCAGAAATGGCACTACTGAATAATTTTTTACTATATATCTCAAATACTGCATGGGACGTGTACTTTAAAATGTTGATTGATTATTTGAAATTCAAATTTAAATGGGCATTTTGTATTTTTATTTGTTAAATCTGGCAGCCCTAATTAAGAGTGAAGGGACATTCTGGTGTGTGAAAGTCCACTTAGCTGCTTTTTGGGTGGACCTTACTCTTCACACATTAATCTGCTTAAGGAAACACCATCTGGCAGTTTCCTTTTCTGAGGCACTTGACTCTTGTTCTTTAGTTGGGTGGACAGAGTTAGATGCAAGTCAGGATGAATATATGAAACCAGATTTTGTCTAGTGCATTAAAACGTGTGTGTGTGTTTGTGTGTGGGGGGTTGTATAGCAGTTCTCATTTACGTGTCAGGAAACAATGCAGATCTGTACCCATTCCATCTTTGTTGGATCAGTCTGTCAGAGACCAACACATTGTCACAGACTGCCCGTACTATCTTTAGACTATATGTTAAAAAGTATTTTTGTTGTTGTTAAGATAATACATTGACATGATTCAAAATGAAAAGGAAGTGAAGGCTTTACCCATCCCTTCTCACACCTATTATTTATTTGCCCATCATGGAGACCATCTACTCTGATTGGAAAATGTTAGAATTTTTTAAATGGACCTTAGAAGTCTTCTCAGTGAGTGTTTTTCTTAAACCAGGGGAACTCTTTCTGTACCCCTCCCCTCTGAAAAAAGTGT
This sequence comes from Rhinolophus hipposideros, assembly GCF_964194185.1. NCBI lineage: Eukaryota > Metazoa > Chordata > Mammalia > Chiroptera > Rhinolophidae > Rhinolophus > Rhinolophus hipposideros. The sequence goes on from NC_138052.1 coordinate 88,206,684, forward strand.
CTGTATAGGAAAATATCTTACTGTGTTTCCCCAAAAATAAGACCTAGCCCGACAATCAGCTCTAATGCATCTTTTGGAGCAAAAATTAACGTAAGACCTGGTATTATATTACATTATATCTGGTCCTATAGTAAAATAAGACCTGGTATTATATATTATGTTATATTATATTATTATATCAGGTCTTATATTAAAATAAGACTGTGTCTTATATTGATTTTTGCTCCAAAAGACGCATTAAAGCTGATTGTCCGTCTAGGTCTTGTTTTCAGGGAAACACGGTATACAGAAGACAGAAATGGGTTCTTCAGGTTATTTGATGATTGTCGGTACTCCCGGATTGACCTGGGAGTCCTAGGCATCAGTGGATTACAGTCTCACCACATCTAGTTGAATTCTGTCATCATTAATGGTGAGCCAATCGAGATGTAGTGACTTGGACAAGGTCTCATGTTAACTTAAGGCCTAGTGTCTGCAAGTGTGTGTCATAATCCTTGTTCTGTATCAAGCTGAAAAAGGTACCAATTCCCTTGCCTAATTTCTCTGTTTCCTATTTGGTTTTATGCCAAGACCAACCATTTTTATTTTGTTTTAAGAATATCTGGTTTGGACTTTATCTAGAAAAGGAACATAGAATAAAAGTAGATTTAAAATGTGCCTTGATCAGGGTTAGGGGAGCCTATTTGTGGATCAAGGTGAAGACTCAAGAGTCCTGTTATTTCAACTATTACAATTAAAGTACTAAAAATGTTTAAAAATCACAGTAGATAACTGAAGGTTATGTAAGTTTAGTTGTCTGTTCAGCTGCTTCTCAGTTTTTAATTTAAATGTATTTATGGCAAAGACTTGCTAGTTTTCCTCCCTTACTTTCCCTTCTTTTCTCCCTCCCCACATATGTCTTTATGGCCAAAATTTCATTTTTTGAGGTTAGAATAAATACAAGCCTCGTAGTTTTCTTAAAAAAAAAAAAAGAAAAAGAAAAAGGAAAGGCTGAACTATTATTTCCTCATCAAATTTCCTAGTTGTGAATTGAAAGTTCATCTAATCCAGATGGTAGTATGACTCAATCCTTAATGTTTTTAATCGACTTTCTGGTCCAGAATTTCTTGACCTTTTTATTTGTTGTATTAAGGAAGTACTTACATGGATTAATGATGTTGATTTTCAGCTGTACAGTCTAATTTTATTTATAGAGAAGTGACAGCTGTGGGGTCAGAATTGAAATCTTCAAAGTTGTTAAAGATTGTCTTAAGACAAGGTTTTAGAAAGGAAAAATCCTTTGTCTTTAGTAAAGGAGAGTGAGAACCACTATATTATGCAGTACTGAGTTCTTACTGAACTTAGGCAAATAATATTACCATGAAAATAAGAATACTCACCGACAGATTCCAAATTCTGGAATGATCAAGTAGGGAGAAAAAGGTAAGTTTCAGTTCTGCTTACAAAGATAATTTACCATATTGCTGTAAGTCATAGGGAGCTTAAGAGAAAAGGTTTCCTTATATCTGGTAAACAAAAGATTAAAGAACCAGTACTATTTCAAATAAGAAGTCATAAAAATTATAACCATCCTCCAATTCATTCAGTCTCATGTTATTAATCCTTATTGGTCTTAATCTTTTAACAGTTTTATGAATCCAGTTTTTCTTAGAATTCTGCAAATCCTAACCCAGTTCAAAAGTATGACTTGAAAGTTGATCAGAAACCTGTATTTTTAGTGTGTCAGAGTCATCTTCATGAATCTCTGAAGATGAAACATATTTACAGAAAATATGTGGAATACAATGGCTCTCTGTAAATGACAGACTGAAAATGGCATTGTTAAAGATCTCTGATTATGTTGCAGTTGTCAAAGTTGCTTTTCTCTGCAACACACATTTTCAGATAACTAGAATTACAAATGGAAGCATTATATCAGGACATTGTAGATTCATAGAAATTTTATATAATTTCTGGAATATTTTAACAATATAGGCATACAAATACAGCATAATTATTTCTTATTTGAGAGTGGTTTCCATGTAATTTTAGAATACCAAATATACCTAATTAGTTTTATTTTCGCCTTTTATGTAAGAGAGAGAGAAGAGAGAGATCCTTTGAAATCTTTCAGGTATCGTTCTAAAAAAATCTTAGTTGTTTTCAAGTTAAGAAAAAGACAATTTAATTTTGAATTTTTGGGAAGTTTGTCAAACATATCAAAAGTTTTAAAACACTTGGTCAAATAGGATCATAGGTCACTGTGAAACAGTGTTTAATTATCTACTTAATCATGGTGACAAAGACTTCACAGGGAAATACAGAAAGTTAAATAGTTGTAAGTAAAATATAACTCTTTAAATATTAAGAAGACTTGGTTTACCTAAACAATCAAAGACCTAATGATACAGAGCACAGGAAATAATTTTAATAAAAAAGAAAATCTTTGCTTTGCCTTTACAATCCCTTATTAAGAGTATACCAGTAGTCCAGGAAAACTGCCTTTTTAACCAAAGAACCAAAGGCCACTGTTTTGCATCAGCTTACTTTTGATATTTAAACTCACTAATTAAATTCATTTTAATCTTATTTAGCTTGACCAGCCGTAAATTTCCTTTCTCAAGATTTCTTTTCCACAAACCTTCTACAACTTTCCTTGTTCCTTTTAGTTTGTCTTGTCTTATTCAGAAGTATTCAGCTATTTTTAGGACAAACTATGTTAATTCCCTCAATGCATTTCCATGCCTTATACCTTCTTTTACTGAAAACACATATCATTCCATATTAATTAGAATTCTTTACCCTTAGAAACCTTAATTTCTAATGACAACTAAGAAGTAAGCAATCAGCATTCCTCGGATTGGCAAATTTATGAATACATTTCATAATCTCTAGAAACATAGGTTCTTTTACTGGCAGATATATTTCTTAATTTTTAGAAAATAAATACTGCTTCAACAAGGCACAAAACAATCATTTAAAGATCAAAATTTATCTTTTAATTTCTCTGTAATAAGAGGTCAAATATAGATAGACTTACTTGACTATTAATGTTTTAGTGTTTTTATCTTACTTGGAAATGATCTAGATATTCAGTGAATTCACTCATCATTTAACTTGGCAAAACTAGAAGTTACCAAAAGATTTTGGGAAACTATTTTTAAGTACATGTAGTTTATAACTGCTAAAACTTTTACCTAAGAAAACCTTTTTATCTTACATATTTTTAGTTTATTCTTAATTATCTTTAGATTACCCATGAAAACTGCATGAGATATCAGACAGTAATAGTAATTGACTACTTATTATTCCAAGAATTTTTCCTGCTTGCAGATTTTGTAACAGGTAATATGAACTTATTTTTGTAATTCCAGGTAAAATAAAAGTATTATATTTAATTCTGATAATTCTAAACACATGCCTTTTTTTTTTAACCAAATCAAACTCAAACCAGCTTTAATAGCAAGTATTTTCCTAGATCATGAGATCCTGAAAAGCATTTGGATTTTTTCCTATTATACATATTTTTGAGAATTTTTTTACTACAAACACTTAATTCCTTTAAACCAATTAAACAGAATTCTTTACAATCCCATTTTAATAATATCCTTGGGAGACAGACATAATACACACATATAAACAAACACAACTAGAGATCTGATAGTTTTGTTTTAAAATTTCAGCCATGAGACAGGTACAATAAGGCAAAAACCACGCTAATTTATAACAGTTGGAATAAGTTAAGTTTATTCATTCAGATGACTAAGGCCTTTTCTTACTAATATTTGTGGAGAAGACAATTAAAATTTGTATTTATTTTTGGCAAGGAGTCTTGGAGTCAGAGCAGCAGTTTATGCTTTTCAAAAAAACCTTTGTTTCCTTTTTTTCCCCTTCCCTTTGGTCGGAGGAATTGAGTGTGGTAAAACTAGGTGGGCTTTGAACTGCTGCTACAGTTGGATTTTTGATTTCACAAAGATTTCCAACATATAAGGACAGTTACTCTCAATTTCCTGGAGAATTGGGTTGTACTCGTCACTTAAGTGACATCATAGGTTGTTCTATGTGTCCAGTTACATCTTCCTAATTCACGACTTTCCCTCTGGGAGTATAGTTGTATTTTGGGCTAGAGGAGGGGGCTTAAAAAAAATTAGTATCAGGCTCTGAAATTTTAGCTTCCGAATTTCCCAAATTTCTGATAAAAAAATTATTAAATCTTTTCAAATACCTTATCAGGTTTCAGGTGGAAGAAACCGTAAGAAATCTTAAAGGAGCTGCTCAGGTGGCCAAGTTTCTTTTAGGATCCCTTTAGAGCAGTTTTAAAAGTCAGTTTGTCTTTTAGAACCTTCTGCATGTAATCACAGAATGCATTCTATTTTTCTGAGAGGTTTGGAATTCTCTCTTTAAGGGAGGGCCCCTGATGTGGGCTTAGTTTTTCCCTTAATGGCCATTAGAGTTTTAAATTATTTTGGCTAAGTTGGTCCATTTATTAAAAAGGCACAAAAGGAAGGACCAAACGTTTGTGCGTATAACTAGCTTGAGTTCCTAAGGAAGGAACTTTTGGGGGGCTTTTAGAAGGTGGTGATCTCATGGTAAAGATAAATTCCCCTGAAAGCTGTCATGGTTGGACAAAAAGACAAAAGAGATGTTAAGGTTATCGTTGAATCATTTAATTTTTTAGAGGCCTCTAAATACCAATTGAAAAATGTCTTGCCATTCAGCTTGTTTAACATTTCTAAGATTCTCTAATTGTGCATGTAAATATACCAATTTCAGTATCTCCCCAAATCCCCAGAGTAGCCACTGTAATTCCAAATTGTCCTTCTTATCAGAAGTCCATTGAGACAGATACTTAGCAGAGGATGGTCCATAAATCCCGCTGGTGGTCCAGAATGGGGTTGTCCCTCCGTAACAGACTTAGAAAGAGGGATTCCTGTTACAAAAATTGGTAGCAGAGGACCCAAGAGCTCGTAGCTCTGAACCTTCACCGAAAGAAGGTTTGGAACTGAGAACTCACACCATGGGAATCCCGGAGCCATTGAGACACCAAGAGCTCAAAGGGCTCAAGCAGCTACCTTGCTTGAATCCAGTGGTGGCATTGAAGCAGAGTGTTCTTCAAATCTCAGGACACTGATATGATATAGTCAAACAAATTCAAATAGAGTCTGGAGGCTTTGGCTAGAAATAAATGATAAAAAAATTTATTCGGGGGTCTTAAAGTTTATAAACCAGAAATGCAACTAGGCAAAACCCAGAAGTGTTCCAAAGAAGAAAGTAAAGAGTTCTTACAGTAAAAGTACATTATTGAAAGTTAGTGAGTCTGCAATCTTAGCCCTAGGATTGGTCAGGATGGTTATCAGTCAGATGTTAGGAGGTCTGGTCACGTCCACTGGTCTGGATAGTGGGTGTGGCGAATATCAAGTGGTCTGGATATGTGAGTCCTTCAGGGGTTAATCAGGGTCGTCTGAGGTTGGTGTATGTCTAGATGTGTATCCAGACATTAACACAGGTCTGGAAAGTTCAGAAGTTCCCAGGCTAGCGTGAACAAGAGTCTTTCCTCATGCTTCAGCCCTCATAGTTAATGTTAATAATGTTAGTAGCTTAGTTGAAGTGACTCCATTTTTATATATTCCCTGTCTTCACTCTTTCCTTAAGTGTTTGCTGAATTATCGTTGTATAAAGAGTGATTGGTCATTTTCTTTTAATATTGTTTCACTTGACTTACCTTGTTATTTTAATTAGCAGTTCTCAAAGTAAAGGTGAGGTCAATATTCTTCATGGTGGAAAATTAATGTGCTTTAAGCCCTTACAGCTGCATTTAAATATTTAAAGATAACTAGTGAAAAACCTTGACTTGTCTATACCTTTTACTGTAGTCAGACATAAAGCCATGCATCCCTATATACACATTTTTTTTGTTTTTAAATAAAGAATTAGTAAGGTTCATGGAAGTCCTCCAGGTCAGTTGCTTGTACGTTTAACTTAAAGGCTGTATAATCATCTATACGTGGATGTGGAAGTTCTTCAGCCATTCTTTGATCGATTTAGATTATTTTCTGTTTTCAGTTGTTAAAGTAAAATTTTCCACAGACAGTTTACTGATCTAGTAGGATTTATTCAGTGATTCGTGAATCAGGAACCATACAGTCTAGCAGATAGAAAGGTGCTGCAAATTGTTGTACAAGGCTGGAAAGTGTTGTGGATGGACGTGAGCAGGACTGAGACGGAGTCACTGGCGTTTGCTGATGGGTTATATAGCAGGGTCACTCCTTCCACGGAGCTGGGTCGGGTAACTTGGTTGACTTAGGCCTTCCTTTTCTGGAAGAGCCGAGCGTAGAAACTGAGTTATGTGTTGGTTTGCCGATGTGGGCTTAGCATGAGCACCTCTCTCTTGGGCCTAATCTGGTTACTTTAACACAGACGTTTTTGCCTCTGAAACACTACTGCTATGTCCTCCAAGGTTTGCCTTCAGACTGTACTGCTTACTCTTCCTTCTTGTTGGAACATCAGGCTTCCTGTGACTCTACTACCATCTTGTCATGATTCTTAGTGGTTTCACTATCTTTGTAGTTCTGTGGCCTTTCCGTTCCTTAACCTCCTGTCCTTCAATGATCTCGTACTCTAGTCTGCCTTTGCTGCCTCTCTCCATTAATATAATCCAGACCTCCGCAGGGAAAAGCACTGTACAGCCTCGCTGTCTGGTTCCAGCCCTCTACCCAGTCCATCACCCCCTGTGGTACCACTTTGCTCCCCTTTAGTTCTTCAGTTCCTACCATTCTGTAACCCAACTCAGGATCCGATCTTATTGATCTTGTCTTCTTTTCACAAACCCCGCCTCCCCTCGTGGCTTTCCTCAACTTAAAATTTCCTGATGAGTTACAACCACTCCCTTGGAGATAGTTCCCTGGTCTCTCCCCTCTCCCCACTTGGGAATGCATCTTACCCTCTCCTACCCAAGGCTGTGACTCTTATCTGCATAATCCTTTTCTTTTCTCTACTGGATTACAGGCCTGAGTAAGCAGACAAGCTATATTATCTCTTGTCTTTGAAACAAAAGAATCTGCTTTGTCCTGTCACCCATTTCTCTGTTTCTCTTTAGCACTTTCATCCAGTCTTTCTTGACCTCTCTCCAGCTGGGCTTTGATCCTCACCACAGCTCTTTTCAAGGTCAGTAGTGACCTTCACATTGTCAAATCCGGTGTCTAATTCTCAGTCTTCATCCTTTTTTTGATGTTTTTGTTGCAGTAAAATATATACAACACAGTTTACCGTTGTAACCACATTGAACAGTTCGTTGGCATTCTGTACATTCACACTGTTGTGCAACCATTGCCATCATCCATCTCCAGAACTTTCCCATCATTCCCAACTCTGAACGCATTAAACACAATTCTCCATTTCCTCCTTCCTCTCAGCCCCCGGCAACCACCACTGATTATACTCTTGTGTCTTTGTGAATTTGCCTATTTTTAGGTATCTTATATAAGTGGACTCATACAATACTTGTCCTTTTGTGTCTGCCTTATTTCGCTTAGTATAGTATGTTTTCAAGGTTTGTACATGTTGTAGCATGTATCAGAACTTCATTCCTTTGTAGGATTCAATAATATGCCGTTGTGTAGCTGTATCACATTTTGTTTACCCAGTCACCTGTCAGTGGACATTTGGGTTGTTTTCCATCTTCTGGCCATTATGAATAATGCTGCTATGTGTTCAAATAAATAATCTGTTTGAGTCCCTGCTTTCATTTCTTTTGGAAATATACCCAGAAATGGAATGATATAGTAATCTATGTTTAATTTTTTGAAGAACCACCATACTGTTTTCCATGGCAGCTGCACCATGTTACGTTCCCATCAGCAGTGCATGAGGGTTCCAGTTTCTTCACCACCACGTCCTCATCAATACTTGTTACCTTACTTTTTTTTAAATAGTAGTTATCCTAATGGGTGTGAAGTCTCATCTCATTGGGGCTTCCATTTCCATTTCAGTCCTTTGTTGACGTGTAGATAACGTCTAAAGCTGATCAGTGTCCTCCTTCTGTGCCTTCCACCGTCCTGGTTTTCCCCTGTCAGCACTGACCCCATCTCTCGTGTTCCTTTGCTGGCCCCTCTCGGCCCAGCCCTCTAAATGGTGACATGTCCCTGCACCTGCTCTTTGTACCTCTTCTCACGCCTAGGCTGTCGCGGCCAGTCTCGGCTCTAAACCATCAATATGCTGAGAACTCCCAAAGGAACCTTTCACAAAACTGACTGTTCTTTCCCCCAACCTGTTCCTTCTGCGTCTTCCTTTTCTTAGTAAACGATAGCTCAGTTTTGGTTTTCAGAGTCTCAAGCCAAAAACCTTAGAGTCACTATTGACTTCTCTTTTTTTCTCACTGTATGTAAGGCCTTCAAAATAAAGTGAGAATTGGTTCATTTCTCATTACTTCCCTCATCCTTATTCTGGTGTAAGTCACTGTCTTGTCACATCCAACCCCAGCAAAGGCTCCCAAATGGTCTCCTTGCTTCCTCAGCAGCCAGTCACCCTGTTTGTGGTAGGTCAGGTGACTTCACTCATGCCAACACAGTTCTCCCGGTGGGCTGCCTGGCCCTTCAGGATCCGTCCGCATTCGCACTGCGTCCTCTCTGACGTCATCTCCTTTCACGGTCCTCTTACTCCCTGGGTGCAGCTGGGATGCTCGTCTTCCGGATGTCCCAGTTCCCTCTCTCATTGTCTGCTGTTACATCTGAGATGCCTGCCGTTGCTCAACCACTTAGAAAGCAAGCACCTCTCTCCTCCCCTGGCATTCATGCCCGCTTAGCCTGCTTTATTAACTTCTGTTACCTCATGATATTTAGCTATTTGTTCATGGTCTGTTTACCTCTCATGTTCTGTTCCTCACTGTGACTCCACCATCCAGAAGAGAGCTTGTATGAAGTCTGTTCAATAAAAGTTTGGGAAATAAATGAGCGGTTGAATCCTTGTTCATATGTGCGTAATATGCACTGACTTTTCCGTAGACCAGAGTTCTGAACGTGGGCTTGCAAAGGGGGGTGTGTGTGTGTGTGTGTGTGTGTGTGTGTGTGTGTTCAGTACTGCCAGATTGCTTGAGTGGACTCTGGATCTTGCAGTCTTTTCCATATTTGTGACACTATTGGATGAAAATTGACACGGCTTCATTTTAAACTTGATTACGTGTTAAGGAGAACATACTGTCTATGTGTATTAGCCATCTGCATTTCCCCTGTTTTGGCGTCTCTGCAGATAGTCTGCCCAGTTTTCCTTTGTGTTGCTTTAAAAAAAAAATTATAGGAGCTCTGTATATTTTGTCAGGTGTTCGTTTTTTTCCTGAATCTTGTTTCCCTGTTGATTGTTGAATTGTTTCACCACAGATATGTTAAACCTTTAAAATCTATATGGAAGAATAAATCTGTAAGAATTGATAAGAAAATTTTGAAAAATAAGGATAGTGAGGGTCTTATCAGATATGTAAAGCCATAGTTCTGAAGCATTAGTGCACATAAAAATCACATGGACGCTGTTTAAAAATGAGCCTGCCACTAGAGTTTTCAATTTACAGGTATTGGGGAGGTAAGGCAAAGGCAGTTATGTCTGAGGAATCTTTTAAGTATTCTGTAAGGTAATTCTTATGCGAATGGTTCTTGGATCATAGTTGAGAAACACTGCTACAAATCTGCTGCATTTGGAACAGTGTGGTATTGTCAAAGCGGTAGACAAATAGAGCCGAGAAACAAATCCACATATGGGAACTTATTATTGAAGGTAACATTTTAGTAAATTGAGGAAAGCGTAGCTTACTTAATAAATGGTTCAGGGCAGTTCATTTGAAAGAAAAAGTTAGCTTTCTCCTTTCCACAATAGAGAAAAATAAACTACATATTTGATTAAAGATCTAAATGTAAAAATTATGCAAATACTAGAAAAAAATACAGCTGACCATTAATTTAGCCCTGGGATGGAGGAAGCCTTCTTAAACTACATTGGAAACCTAGAAGCTGTGAAGGAGAGGATTAACAAATTTAATTGTCCAAGTTTACTTTTTGAAAGGTGATGACTATTTCTAAGGTGTGGCAACGTAATGAAGTACCTATGACTGGTGTCCTCGTTCTCTAGATTTTCCATACCCACTTCAGCAAACAGGATGCAGTTGGCCAAAGGTATATTACTTTACCTAGTTTATCTAAAACATTTTAGAAAAATTAAGTGTCTTAATTGTATGTGGCTGGTACATCTCGGCTATATTTGACACTACTGAACCCTTACTCCTTGGCTCTCTTCTCTTGACTTGTGACACTGCCCTCTCCAAGGTCTCATACTTCATTGTCTTTGCAGTGGGATTTGTCTCCTCTTAGTCTTGGCAGTGGTTTCCCTTCAAAGTTTTCTATCCTTGAACTTGATCTTGGAGATTTCCTATGTGTTCTCTATGGGCAGTCTCCTCCTCCATCATTATCACTCCGAAATGTATGTTTCTAGCTCTGACCCCTCTTAGTTTAAGAGTTTGTTTAGATGACTCATTGGCATCTTAAACCCATTATTTTCAAGAGTTGTATTCATCTCCTTCCCATCAACCATCCAACTTACTGACCAGCCCTTCTGGCTCAGTTGAAGCCATCAATATTTGTTTTCTCTTTTATCACTGCTGTTGTATTAATTTGTGATTTTGTTCTGTTGAGGATTCAGATACAGAAACCACCCTCAGTATGTTAAGGAGAAAGGTTTCGGTTGTTGGGAAGGGCTGGAGTAACAGCTGCCACCGCAAGTTGCCCCCATCTGGGCCACCAGGAGCTGGGAATCCCAATTGCTTGGCTCCATGTCACACCACCCTGACTCCTGATTTAGGAGGGAAGGATTATTTTAGCTACTTTCTAATCTAATTTCCTTGCCTCCAGTTTCTGCTGCCTTGAGGTTAGTTATCCTCTGCGTAGAGTTATTTTCTGAAACTGCACCTGTGTACCTTGGAATGCAAACTAAGTTCCTTCCCCGGCATCAAAGACCACAACATTTTGACCCTTACAGTTTGGGTCCTTAAACACGCGGCCCTCATCTCCTCATCCCCACGCTGCTCTACCCGAGGGGCTGATTCCTGAACACCTCCTGCTTTTGGTGCTTGTTCAGACTTGGGGTATCATCTGTTCAGAATCTCTTCCTCTCCCCTTCTTCTTCCCAGCCTTTAAGATCATAATTAGCTGTCATTTGGTCAAGCAGACTTCTCAGAAAATGCCAGAACCAGCCCCTACATTTCATTATACTCTTCCTGAAGTATTGTTTACACTCAGTGATGAGTACTTAGTTTTATGATTAGTTTTAGCTCTTACAATATCCATTTTGAGTTAATTTTTTTTAATAAGAAAGAGCTCTATCTTTGTCGTTTTACATGTGTATACCCAGTTGTTCCAGCGACATCTGTTGAAAAGACTCTTCTTTCCCTCTTGAATTCTCTTGTGATTTGTTGAAAATCGCTTGTCCATAATGTAAGGGTTTGTTTCCGGATCCTCAGTTTTATTTCATTGATCAACGTCTGTCCTTTTGCTAGTACCACACTATTTTGATCACTATTGCTTTTCAGTAAGTTTTGAAGTAAAGATGTTTGAGCCCTACAACTTTGTTCTTTTTCAAAATTAGATTTTGGCTGTTTGGCTGGTAACTTTGAATTTCCATGTGAATTTTAGAATCAGCTTACAGATTTCTGTATAAAAGCCAGCAGAGATTTTGATAAGGATTGTGTTGAATCTGTACATTAATTTGGGGAATGTTGCCATTTTAGCAATATTTAGTCTTACAATCCATATATGGGATGTTTTTCTATTTATTTAGGTCTTTAATATCTTTAAACAGTGTTTTGTGGTTTTCATAGTACAAATTTGCAGTTTCATATCTAATCCTAAGTGTTATTTCTTACAGTGTTATAAATATAATTTTTTTCTTCATTTTCTGATTATTCATTGCTAGTGTACAGAAACACAATTGACTTTTGTATATTCATCTAACATCCTGCAGCCTTTGATGAACTCTTATTCTACTAGGTTTTTTTTTTAATGGATTACTTAGGATACGTACAATCATATCTGTGGATAACGATAGTTTTTTAAATCACAGTATGATTTTTTTATTCAAAATATAAACATGCAAAATTAAATTTCAGTGAGAGTACTTAGTTAACATTGTTCTCCTAGTTACTAAGGTGCATCTATTCTTTACAGCTCAGATGTCCTGTTAGTTTTCGTTGTGCCATTTTCTGCTACAGAAACCTTCAGTGGCCCCTCGCTGTGCCTTTTGTGGCAAAAATACAGTCTTTTGGACTCATTCTCCAGAGCACTGAACAATACATTGTCGCAGAAAACAGCTTGGAGTGGTGGAGAACAGAGCTTGGGGATCAGTTTGGAGTCTTGGCTTCTCACCAGCTGTGCGTGGGCAAGTTTGGAGGTGTTTCTTATTTTGTGAAATTGGGGAATTAATTGTACTGTTAATTTTTTAAGCATGGTTGCTTTTAGTTCTTTGAACATATTTGTAATAGCTGCTCTGATGTGTGTTCTCCTCAGTCTGACATTTGGGCTCCAGAAGGACGATTTCTGTTTCCTGCTTTCCCCTGATATATTAATATGTATGGGCCATATTTTCCTATTTATTTGCATGCCTTAATACCTTTTTGTTTTAAACTGGACATTTTGGGTGTTTTATAGCAATTCTGAATTCTGAGTCCTCTCCGCTTTCTCAGGGCTTCTTGTGGTGTCGTGCGCTTGTTCCTTTGTTCAGTGAAGTTTATCTTTTCTGCAGTGTGAGCCCTCTGATGCGCTGTGCGTCCGGCACGACCTCTTCTGTGTGCAGACGTGCAGTGTGTTTGCCCACCTCGCGTGTGTAGGTTTTATGAGAAAGGGACGTAGACCTTTGTTCAGTTACATTCCCTGTACTTAGAATGGTATCTGAAACATAATAGATTCTCAGTAAATTTGATGAGTGCAAAGTATAAAATGATCGAAGTTTACTGCCTTGTTGCTTCACAGTTTAACTTGCCTACATTGAAAAATATCTAGAACCACTATGGGAAGTGAGTTTTATGTTGTTTGCCAACTCCAATTGCTTGCTGCTGCCTAGAGTGAGAGACTTGGGCTCACGGGGCAGGAATGCAGCAATCAGTGGCTGCGTGGGCCCGAGAGAAGGGGCGATGTACAAAGTTCTTGCCATTCTTAATTTAATGAGCTGCTGAAGAACGGGAAGTGGGTGTGTTTGGTCTCCATTCTTTTGTAGGTCTTCTGCTTGCTCCCTTCTTGCTACCAGGAAGTGTTTGGGGATACTACTTGGGGTTAGGTTGGAAAAGCCACCTGTTTACAGATTGATGTGGAAACTTTCTGTGGTAATTCCATTGTTAATAGATGTGGTACAAATGAGTCTCTTACAAGTATCGGGTGGACAGGACACTGCAGGGGCCAGTCCTAGCCCCTAGGTCCGGACCTAGCCGGACCATCAGCTCCAATGCATCTTTTGGAACAAAACTTAATATAAGACCCGCTATTATATTATATTATACTGGGTATTATATTATATTATACCGGGTCTTATATTACATTATATTATATAAGACCTGGTCTTATATTAAAATAAGACTGGGGCTTATATTCATTTTTGCTCCAAAAGACGCATTAGAGCTGATGGTCCGGCAAGGTCTTATTTTCAGGGAGACACAGTAGCTGCTGCTTGATGGCGAAAAACAAAAAGTATTCATTTGCTTATCTAACGTGAAGAATTTTTCTTCAAAGTTATTTGTTATTTAAAAGTGATTTTGAATTAATATCTTTCTTTCTCTTCCTTGTAGATTCTTACGGAGATCTGTTAATTCTACTTTTTGAGCACTTATGAATAACCACATATCTTCAAAACCAACAACCATGAAGCTAAAACAGACCATCAACCCCATTCTTTTATATTTCATACATTTTATAATATCACTTTATACTATTTTAACATACATTCCATATTATTTTTTTTCTGAGTCAAGACAAGAAAAATCAAACCAAATTAAAGCAAAGCCTGTGAATTCAAAACCTGAGTCTGCATACAGGTCTGTTAACAGTTTGGATGGCTTGGCCTCAGTATTATACCCTGGATGTGATACACTAGATAAAGTTTTTATGTATGCAAAAAACAAATTTAAGGACAAAAGACTCTTGGGAACACGTGAAGTTTTAAACGAGGAAGATGAAGTGCAACCAAATGGAAAAATTTTTAAAAAGGTAAGGCGATCTTTCATTGCCTTTGAATTTCCTCTGTATAACATGTACTCTTAGAAATGGTGGCAAGGGGCAAGGGACGTGCAGGGGCCTGCTTCTGTGGGGATTTGCCCACGGGGCAGGAGACACAGGGTAGGAAGGGACTGGTCTGCTCTAATCTCATGCCGCACCCTCCAGCCCTCACTTGTCCTGAACTTTCACAAAGCCTGAGAAGCCCACGGGTGTGAGGTGTAGGGCGTGGAGTACAGCTGAACCCAAATGGTTTCCAGGGCCTGGAGGAGAATGTCTAAGGCAGTTTGGGGTCGGACACCCAAAACTGGTGGTTCCAGAGCACCTATATGTGCTTGAGGTTGCTCTGGGTTTTGGGGTGGGATCTGCTGTTTTCTGATTCTAACGTCGCTTCCACTGGGCACTTAATGTCTTGGTCCTTTGGTGTGGCATTTGCATGATTTTGGAGAATTTTTTTTCACCAGGGGAGAAGAACCTGCCATTGTTGATTTGAAATAGGGTATAAGAGCCTGGACTTCAGATCCAGTCTACGGGTTTGAATCTTTGCTTTTCCACTTACTAACTGTGTGACTTAGGAAAAGTTAGTTAATAATCTGGCCTCACTTTATCTATAATATGGAGATAATGATCATTGCTGATATTAGCATTTCTTTGAGCCAGGCTGCTGTAAGAGCTATACCTATGTCAACTTAAACTGAAGGCTTTTAATAGCCCCATGAGTTAGTGTTATCCTTACTTTACCGATAACAACACAGTGGCACAGATAGGTTGGGCAACCTACCCACGGACATGGCAGCTAGCTAGTGCTGAAGCCAGAGCTAGAACCCAGGCCCTCTTGCTCCATACCCCTTAAAGTAATCCTAGCACACATGTGCACACAGGCACTATGCGTAGCACACTTTGGCATCTAGTGTAAATGCTCTAGCTTCTGTTGTTACTGGGATTTCCGTGGGAACAACTACAGTGAATACAGAGACAGAGGATGGAGTAGTGTGGCACTATGAAGGGTAGTAAATGTTGATGTAAGAACGTTCCAACCTGTAGAGTTTTTGTAAGAGTTTACTTAAGCCAAAGTGACGTCACATGGTGGGGAGCAAGATCTCAAATGCTCCTGAGAGTTACAGTTTTGCAGCTTCTTTTATGCATTTGAAATTAAGGGGAGGGACGAAAGGAAGATTAGAGAAATTGAGGTGGGGTTTGGATTACAGGATAGTAACAAAATTGTGTGCTCTTTTGAGGGTTAATACCCCCTTCAGAGGTATTACTCCTGGTGCTTCTGGTGGTAACCTAGATGGACAAGGAAAATGGACAGGCTGGCTTAAAACCTCTCACTAAGGAAGTTACGTGCCTGGGGTGTGACGACCCACCATGACCTGCCCAGTTAGGAATTTATGGTCAGATCACCCTGTAAGGTGACTTTCGGTAGAATCCTCCCACCTCCTTTTTTTTTAATCCACAAAGCTATAGAAATGACATGAAAAGGCTGTTTTAGAACTTGGATACATGACTTTGTTAAAGCAGTTCTTGAAGCCCCTGTAGGTAAAAACTGAAGATAAAACCTTTTAGAGGCAGTAAAGTAGATGGTCTGTAGTTGCTTGATAACTTTGGCTGGATTATAGGATTAATACCTGTGTAGGCAACGTAAATTTTCTCTTACCCTTTTTTCCCAACTACATCCTGACTCCAGCTTCATTTTTCTATCAGTCATGAAGGAACTCTCAGATCTTGGAGGAAAGTCCAAGTAATCACACTAGGGAATGAAATTCTCTGAGCTCCTCTCACCGCGGAGCCAGGCTGTGTTGTTTAACCTACTTAATGGTCCTTTCGCTCTGGCGCTTAGCATACGAATTCCATGTTTTTTCTCCTAAACATTAAGGAGATGGAAAGCAAGCTAATGTCAGTAAGTCCTGGAAATTACATTTTTTTCACTCTAGACAAGAATCTAAATGTTCCCCACCTTAAAGTAGAGTGATCTTTTACCTTGTTTTGCCTGGCACAGTCCTGCTTTATACCTGTTGATCCGACCTAATACGTCCCCCTTAGCGTCTCAGAACTGGTTTGGATAGACGACTTTTAAGGCATATTCCCTGTTTTTTTGGTTTTTCCCCTACTAAATTAACTTGAGATCTAGCTGGAGGTAATAGCATATTTCTAGAAATTGAAGTGCTATAGTTAAGCATCTTTGATTATTTTGTAGCCTATAGATTATAATTTACAAAACATTTTTTTCATAATGATGTCTGATTTTTGTCATGTTTAATTGGTACTTTTTATGGTACACCATCTTTGATTCTGCTTTTGAGAGATCTGGTAGTTGTTATAAGAGGTACTGAAATAAGAGGTACCGAAAACACTGCATTTTTTCAGTTGCTGAAGTTTTCCACTCCTCTGCCTTCTTTTCTACACTAGTCATATTATTTAAAAAGCATTTACTTTTATCTTTTGATCTGATGCTATTTGAATTCAAAGGCTGGGTTCTCTTATTCTGAATTTAAGTATATATAGCCAAAGTCCTGTTTTAGCAGGAAGTATAACTTTTCTCCAGTACTTCACACATACTAGAGGCATTTTATGGGGTAAGTACTATTTTTTAGTCATCATTCAGTACTCATAGCAGCGAATGAGGTCCCAAGTTTTTAAAAATATGGTGACTATGAAATACCTTCTTAATTTAGGTATCAGTATAATTAGGGCAAAGTAAAATACTAGAACTATCATAGTTGTTCCTTCAGTGTGACCAGATAACACAATGGACATAAGGATAGTTGTTTTCTGTGTGTGTGTGTGTGTGTGTGTGTGTGTTTACACACACGGCTTTTTCCTCCCTTTCTTGACCATGGTGCCTTTATGGTCATTGTTTATTCAACAAAGAAATATTTGAACTCAAATAGAAAAGTTGGAAGGTGAGGAAAACTACTTTCGTTAGTGACTTTTTCTGTCTATACTACATTACCATCAGAAGGTCTGTCTGTCGTTGGCATTTGTGATTCATCATGCTTTTTTGGAAGTCTTAACATAAACTCTGGTATAGGAAACATGTTATATTTTTCTTGTATGAAATTAGGCTCATTAGAAAATAAAATGAATTGTTAGGTTTTGTGTATAATAAATGAAGCAGATATTTTCTGTTAGCCGTGAGAAGAAAGTGTGCTGTCCCACTGGTGATCTCAGACTAGTGTCTGTTGGTCTACGTTGCAGCCGTACCAGTGACCTGCAGACCGGACTGTGGGGTCTCAGCTGTGTGTTAAACAAGCTGGGCCTTCTTTCCCCCTGTCGGTTTCTCAGTGTCTCCGTTTCTTTCACCCATTGCATTTTAGCAGTGACAGCATCTGCTGTGGTAGGGCAGTGAAAGTGGGACCTGGCGTGTAGACGTAAGGGTGGGCGCTTAGGCCTTGTGGCTTTTACTCAGTGCTCACTAGCAGTGCAACGCAGACGTGTTCACAAGTGTGTCTTCATTTTATAATTTCTGTATTTGAAGACAGTCTTTAATTGGGAAACAAAGGTAATGATGCAGCAATATCTAAAAGTTTCCTCCCTGTTTTGAGGCTTTGGGGATTAACCCTAGAATGTGTCTGATATAACTGAAACAAAGATACCCAAAATTTTATTTCCGGTTAATGAACTGGGAATGGAATGGATTGGAAATGGGATCTTTGTTTCCATCTTGTTCTAAAAGTCTATTTTGAGCTCCCAAGGGAAGAGAAGTGACAGGGAAAAGGCAGTGGTGCTGATTCTGCACTAATTATGCCAAAGCAGGGTGGCCCTCAGCTTCACCTAGACAGGTCTTCCTGGGGGACACAAATTGAAAAACAGAAGGCAAAGAAGCAGAGGCTGCGGTATTCTTGAGGCTTGGCAAGCTTCTGCAGCACTGTTTCCCCATCATGTAAAGTTTCCTTTCTATGGTTTTATAATACTAGCAGAGTTACGCACCTGGAGTGTGTGTCAGTCACCTGATTGCCACCTTCCCAGCAGCGTATCTTTTGAAATGAAGAACAGTGAAATGGTTTTCAGAGCTCTCTGGAATACATCTACCTGAAATAGAACAGAGAATAAAAGAATTCTATAATGAAACAGAAAAGAACACAATGCTGGTTCAAACATTGTGATCTAACTACCAGAAACACTAATTTTTTCCGTTCTATTTTATGCACATTACAGAGAGGAAAATAGAAGGAATTCTCTAATCGTAGTGTTTACAAAGATAAGATTTCACTATGACGTTCCTTCTAAGTTGATCTAAAAAGATAATAGAAATACTCACTTCTGTTCTTGGGAGTCCACTTAGCTTTTTTCCCCTCTTTCTCAGCACCTACTTTTGTGTTCTCACTGCAGGGTCACATTTGCATATGTGTATGCTATTTATTTTCTGACTTATTAGGACATTTACATCATAACTGAGTCATATAATGGTCAGTCTCTTGGCCAGGATTTGTGGTTTGGTTCTTATATCACTCTCCTCAACCAGAACTCTTGGTTTGCCTTTTCATACTTGTCCCTCTCCTTATCATCTCTGTTAGAGGCACCGCCGTGTACCAACAAATGACCCAAGGCAAAAAAAACATGAGTGTTTCTTTTTTCCCCATTACACCCCTGCTTTTTAAAAAACGAATCTTCTGCTTCCGCTCTTGCCTCTGCTGTAACCCACTCACACCGGGCAGCTGAAACGATCCTTTAAGTTGTTATCAGGCCACCTTACTCACCTGCCCAGTAACAGCCCAGCTCCTTTCTGTAGTGCAATTGGCGAGAGTGATTCAGTACTTCGATTCTGGAATGAGTTTGCCTGGTTCATATTCTAGTCCCATAACTTAATAGCTGTGTGATTTTGAGAAAGTTATACTTTCTCTGTGCCTCAGTATTCTCATATGTAAAATATGGATAATAATGGTAACTGTCCCTTAGAGTTATTGTGAGAGTTTGATAAGCCAATGTTTGCAGCTCACTTAGCACATGCCATGTTTCCCCGAAAATAAGACCTAGCTGGACCGTCAGCTGTAATGTGTCTTTTGGAGCAAAAATTAATATAAGACCCAATCTTACATAATATAAAGGACCGGGTCTTATGTAATCTAAGACCGGGTCTTATATTAATTTTTGCTCCAAAAGATGCATTAGAGCTGATGGTCCGGCTAGGGCTTATTTTCGGGGAAACACGGTAATAAGCATGGTAAAGGTTAGCTGCCCCATCATCATCATCATCATGATTATTACCAACCATCCAGATTCCCTGAATATTTTCACTTTCTCTGCCTCCTTTACAATAATTTGTTTACAATGCTCTTCGTTTGCAGAGAGAAAGGTTAAATGAAACCAGGTATACTTTGCTGAAGAAGGCAGGAAAGTGTATAATTTTGAAATATTTCTATTTTAAGTGGTTGAAGTAAAAAAAAAAAAAAATGTCCTAGTGCTCACAGAGGATAAACTCGCAGCCACCCAAAAACTTGATTTTTATTAAATTAGACCGTCTCATTCTTCAGGGTCCTGAATGGTTAAGTATTTGTGTGCTTTTATTCTGTCGAATGTTCTATATGTTATCTCCATCTGATTTTTATAGTTTTCTTTTGAGATCAGAGACCCTCATCATCAGCATTATCAGACACCTAATCTCATGTTCTTGAACATGGTAAATGAAGTTCCTGTGTCCCAGGAGGTGAGAGTCTGACAACACTAATAGTTACACTTGTGTATGTCATATGTGTCATGGAATAAGAGTCCAGCCAGCTAAATGTGAGGGGAGGGGGACGGTAGGGATCCTGGTGCTGCTCCCCTTAAGTTTACAAACGAGGAAACCGCTCAGAGACTCCCCAGTAACCATTCACACGGCCACGCCAGGCGTTCGTTTTCCTGACAGACTCGGGAAGGTGAAACATATTTATGTCTTGTATGGCTCATGGGTCAGGACTTTTAGGAGGTGGTAGGCAAAGGACGTTTCCGATTGAATGGTGAACAGAACAAAAGTAGCTACGGGAGTTAAATGATCAGATGGATATGGATTTTTTCCCCCTCAAAGCAATCATTTTAAAAATGCAGCTGCTGGAGGAGAGGTTAGAAAACTCCCTCAAAGCCCAGAGTGAACTGGAGTTTTGTTTGATTACACCACCCATTCCACACATTGGGCAAATAATTGCTGAGTGCCTACTGTGTGCCAGGTACTGCTGTAGGCAGCAGGAGGGCACTAATGAACTAAACACAGGTTCTTCTCATGGGTCTGATGTTTGTATGGGAGGAAGACAGACAACACGTGAACAGATTTAATACCTACTGTGGGGAAATACAGCTGACTGGAGATCAGATATCGTCTTGCTGAGTAGGTTCTGGCTCCGTGGAGGACTGAAGAATGAGGAGGCCCCACCTCTGAAGGTCTGGGTAATGAACCTTGTGTGCAGTGGGCAGGAGAGTGCGGTGGCTCTCAAACAGGAATGAGCCCAGCTGGGCGAGGCACTTAGGGTGCAAAGTGCAGAAGGCATTCCAGACCCTGAGGGTGAGTGCCTCCTTACATGTTGTGCCGCAGGCGCCTTTCTTGCCTCTTCCTAGTTCCTGCCTGGGCCCAACCTGTTTGAAGGACAGAAAGGACAAAGTCGTATTTACAGGAAGTGAGTCGGGAGGAGGGCTTGAGATGAGCACAGACACCTGCAACGGCCTGGTCCCTTCCAGCTTTGCAGGCCAGGGTAAGGTGTTGGACTCCATTCCACTGCACGGGGGAGGCACTACAGAACAGTAACTAGAGGAGTAAGCTGATTGATGTTTTTTAAAAACCACTCACTGCTGTAGGAGAATGAGAATGGAAGCAAGTTGGCCAGTCAGCATTCGTGAGTTCAGGAGAGAGATGGGCAAGGAGGACAGAGTGGAGGTGGAAGGAAATGGCTGGATTTGAGGAATGTCTGTTAGACACCGCAGTTGACTAATCAAGTAAAAAGTAAGTGGGGTGGAGCGGTTAGGAATGGAGATGGAAATTTGGGCAGCTCTTTGAAGCCAAGTCCTTGTGAGATTTTGACTTTTGTCGGGGACACTGCAACCATTGTAATACCGAAAGGACTGCAAAGATAGGGGTACAGATGTGTGCAGGTCATTAAACTTGGTGGTAGGAAGATAGGGGAGTTTCTGTTTAATTTCTGATTTCTCAGTGAAGTATGAGACGTTATCATCACCTGGAAGTGGAGAAGGGAGACAGAGGGTATTTGAAGGGAGAGAAGGTTTCAAATAGGCATTTCAGAGGGTGAGGAAACGAATATTCCAGGGAAGCATGCCAGGATTGCTGGGTGGTGGAATCTGTGATTCTGGATTTAATAAGGTTGGCTGTTCTTCAGCTGTGTTCCATAGTGCAGGCAGGGAGTAGGTAAATGAGTTTAATCTCACGTTGGGGTCACCATAAGGACAAAGTTAGGATTGGAAACTTTTTGCAGCACAAGTCAGATAAAGTTATGGGGTTCACTGAATGTAATATTTATAGGAAAGATCACTACTAGAAGATTCAGTGATTTAAAGAATTAAATGAAACTCAGGTTTTGATTATACTTGAATTAAACTCATGATATGGATTCTTTGCCACATGGTGGCACCATCACATGGCTTTATGTATTTGGATTGTATACCTAATGCCTTTTCAGAGTTCACGTGTCCTCTGAAACTCCTAAAGCTCATCATTTAGATTATAGAATCAAGGCGGTAGTTCATGCGACCTTTGGAGTGTAAAATTCTTAAGTTGTAATCCAGCTCCTGCACATTCCGCCGAATTCTCATCTGTCTTCTCACCCCCACAGAGCTCCTTTTGAAGTCATTGGAGCTCCTCGTGCTGAGCATTTCGTGGGGGTGCAGAGCAAGGTGAGAGTTTCGGACACTGAAGTTAAATAAGTATTTTAAGTACAGCTAGTTGCCTTATCCATCTCAGTTATTTCTTAAGTCCTTTATGGAACAGGACACTAGAGGGCAGTATTTATTCTTTTTCCATTTTTACCTTCATCCAACCTCTTATTTATGGAAGTCTTTTAAATGTTGTATGCATTTTTGAAAGTGAATACAGTTTTAATGTGTATGAGACATATATTGATGACACAACCCTGTTTGGGAACAGTATGTATATTTTTGCAGTAAGAGGAGCTTTTTATCCAATCTGTATATAGTTGGGGATTTATAGTCTGATCTAAGTTGGAAAAAATTCCTAAAGATAACATATGTTAACCATCTTTACAACGAGATTGTTACCCATGTAGATTTGATGTTACCTACTTCTGGTAAGCACAGATGGAATGTGGAAAGTCCAGCGGTGCCCTGGGGAGTATTTAAGGCTTCAGCAGAGGGACTTTGAATATATAACTAGTCCCCACCTGGTTGTGGAACTAGAGACTTGTTTACTTCGCTTATCCAGAGTTAGATATAGCAATTGAAATTGATCAGCTATAAATATTTCTATTAGCTTCGTTCTGGCCAATTTGTTTGTGAATCGTGTTTTTACCACCTGATACTGAAATTCAGGAATTCATAAGTAAAGGGAAAGTAAAATTTTGGTACCAGTAGTACTTGATACTAGGCTAAATTTTAAACTAATACCTAAATCGTTTAAGTAAATAAAACTTGTAAATGAATTATTAGCATATGACCCTTGGGCCAGAAAGTTGATCTTTAAGATGCTGTCAAACCCTGAATATTTCTGAGAAAGAATCCCCCCTCCAAAAAAAAAATTACAGTTGAAGATTTAGCATAAAATTTGAATTGTCATAGAAGATACTACAAAACAACTAATTTTCAAAATAGATTTTTCACTTGAAACCCACTTTCCAGCTTTTTGTTAAAAAATAGTTTAATTACATGCAAGCATAACTTTCTGGCTTGTCAAAATTTGGAACACATCCTGGCTTTCTAGAAATTAGTATTTTAGTTCTATTGAAAGCTATTTGTATTTTTTTTTGTTTTTTTTCATTAGGTTATTCTTGGACACTACAATTGGCTCTCCTATGAAGATGTCTTCGTTAGAGCTTTTAATTTTGGAAACGGCTTACAGATGTTGGGTCAGAGACCAAAGACCAACATTGCCATCTTCTGTGAAACCAGGGCCGAATGGATGATTGCTGCACAGGCGTGCTTTATGTATAATTTTCAGCGTATGTAGGCTTCTTATTTTCTGGAAGAGTGGATTTTTGTTACTGTGGAAGAGATGATAGTATTATTACAAACGTTTCACTCTTAAGAGAGTAAAATTCTGATGTTAATTTTCACCTTGTGTCCAGTCAGTGGACAACTCTTTGTTACAACTTAGAACTATTGGTCTGCTTTGGAAAGGGAACCAGTTGTAGAACAAATGGGAGGTGCAGTTAATGGATGTAGTAAGGGGACTTGAGCCTATTTATAGGGGACTTTCTGGGTCTAGGGAACTATGCCTGCCCTATGGGCTCTGCTATCACTTCTTAGGAATTCCCCTTTGAAATTGGTGTCATTTTGTTACGCCACTTCTATTAGCAGTAAAGTCCTCTAAAACACTTCCAGTCCTGAAACCCAGTGCTAGGTTAAATGATAGGGAATGTTTATATTGTTAACTATTTGAGTGGTAATCCTGATACCTTAGTCTGTGAGGCAGTCCTAGAAGCTTAGTTCTGAGGTCTTGGTGCCAAAATATGATGTTAAGTATGGCCGTTGTCTTATCCTTAAGATGAAACAGAAAAGATACTTTTACCAGATTTCTCACTGTAAATGCCTCCACTGTTTTTGTTTTTGTTTTAAACTGGCATACCTTTTTGTTTTCACAGGTTTGGGTTTACAAAATGTTTCTTTTTTGAGAAGCTTTAAAGTGTCATCTCTTAAAAAGTCACTTAAAGTCTAACTTTTTTGAATTAGGCAGAAAGCAAATAAAAATCTACATATAATTTCAACATTTTTAAGAATGGTTTTCTTTATATTTTTCTACTTTAGAATAAGCATTGCTGATGCTTGTTCGTGCTATTTTCTTAACATATAATACCTTAAATCTGACCTTCAACATGTTATTTTGTTGGTATATGTTCTTTTCCATATTTTGGTACCAAGTAGTTAGTTAATAACTAAGACTTAAACATTTTAGAAGTGAGACGTAATTCCTTCCAGTACGACAGTCCCAGAGTAACATCTGTAGGTAAAACAAAATAAAATTTAAGTTCTTTATTGTAAAATATTGGAAATCTTGGGGGACATTAGGTAAAGCTGAGTAAACACAATGTTGATTAGTATATCACAGTAATTTAGTTTGATCATAAACTGTGGCCCCAGTGATTGAGGGTTCAGCATGCTCCATTATGAAGCCTGCTTTCAGAGGCTTTGCTTATGTTTAGTACTCCCACGAAATAGTCGAATATCTGACTTGCGCTTCTTTTCCCTGTAGTTGTTACCTTATATGCAACTCTAGGAGGTCCAGCAATTGTTCATGGATTAAATGAAACCGAGGTGACCAACATCATTACTAGTAAGGAACTCTTACAAACAAAGTTGAAGGTGAGAACTGGAGGTATTTTATAACTACTATCTGATGCCTTAGAATTGCAGTGTCATGAGCTATAGTGATAGCTCTTTTATGATCATTAAAATCCTTAATGTCTTTATAAACTTTTAGGGGTATCATAATTCTATTCCTTTAGAAAAGAAAAAGGACATTTCGTATATAATTATGTATGAGTGGTGTAGAGATTTAAATTAATTTTTAATATGCCCATATCTAAGATGATGGGATTACAAATTTATTGTGCTCATGTATTTTCTACTCTGTTTTCAATATGTAATTTTGGAGGTTTATTTTTAAGCTAGTAATTCATTTATCTTATTTCTGAAGCACTGAATCACGAGTTTACAGAATTTTTTAAAGGGATAAGAGAAAGAAACTTTATGGAACTACAGGAAAAAGGAGTTTCTGTAGTCTCACAACAACTCCCCATGAAAATAATATGATTTGTTCTTTTTTTTATATACAGAGGGTGCCAAAAAATGTATACACATTTTAAGAAAGGGAAAAATGCATTAAAGTTGTAATACTCAATATATACCGATAACAAAAGATGAATACAAGTCACGTGTATACATTTTTTGGCACTCCGGGTAGATATACAAGTTTGTAAGTGAATTCCCTCCCCTCCCCCCTGTATCTTTATTAGCCTCTTTTAAACGTGGGGGGTTTCAGCTACCCTGTAGTTCAGGCAGCTTATAGTTACGTGCCCATTTTGTGAGGAAGTCACTTTGTTGTTGATTAAGATTTTATCGAAGAACGGTACACCCAGTAAATCTAATGCTATAAACCAGCAATTTAAATTTCAGTCCAATATTTTTCCACCTGAAAAAAGTGCTATTCATAACAGTGTACCCTCCCCCTTGGTTTTTTTTTTTTAAGCAAGAAATTAATAATTCACTGAATGTGGTTAATTACTTTTCTTGTGTCCTGGACTGTTTGCTAAGCTGTTTCATGATGAATAATGAAGAACGTGACGAGTGCTTGTGTTTTTTCTAGGATATCGTTTCTCTCGTCCCCCGCCTGCGGCACATTGTCACCGTGGACGGTAAGCCACCAACGTGGTCCGAGTTTCCCAAGGGTGTCATCGTGCACACCATGGCCGCTGTGCAGGCCCTGGGGGCGAAGGCCAGCACGGGTGAGTCACAGCTCCAGTTCCCTATGTCATTTCGCAGTGGCCACGGTCCCCAGCATCGTCCAAGTATGCGATCCCAAAGTTAGATCAAGTGACAAGTCAGTGTTCTAGACCGTTGGTTCTAGGCTATCGCTTCTAGGTGCATGTTCACCCTATAAAGGAACGGTTAAGGAAAAATACAATTTATGAGTGTTCTAAAAATGTATATATTTGAAATCAGTTTAAAATACATTTCGTTGAACATTA
Source organism: Rhinolophus hipposideros (assembly GCF_964194185.1). NCBI lineage: Eukaryota > Metazoa > Chordata > Mammalia > Chiroptera > Rhinolophidae > Rhinolophus > Rhinolophus hipposideros. The sequence goes on from NC_138052.1 coordinate 88,232,737, forward strand.
TGCAGTTTTTCCATTTCCTTTTTCTGACGGTTTTGAATGATACAAAGTTAGTTTTATAAATAATGACTTTAAACTTGTCCTCTGTGAATTACTTGTAAGTACTAACAAATAGCTAGAGTGGCTAAACCAAGATCCCTCCTTCTACTCCCTGCTCCTACTCTACCTTTTGCAGAGGGGATATCGTTTTATCTTCCAGCTAGCACTCTGAGGCATGGTGACTCGGGAAGTTCCCACCTTGAAATAAGTGTCCAAAAATGTTAGAGTGGACGGATGTTTAGGGGTATCACACAAAGCTGCTAGGGTGGTGGGGCTGTATTTCCTTTACAGTTGGAAACTTAGTGATGAATTAGAGGTAAACGTTGGCTCAGCTCCGGAATGGGTTAGGCTTGCATTAATAATTGGGGGCATATTGAATTTTAGGTACTGGGGGACATTCAGAGGTCGATATCTAATGAGCAGTGGCTTATATAGGTCTAGTACTTGGGAGTTAAGTTTGGAGCTATGGGATTTGGAAGGTGGAAATACTTAGGTTTTAATTATAGCTGTGGAGTGGGCAAGGTCACCCACCGAGAATGGCACCTCTAGAGGCCAGCAAGCATTGGTCAGAGAGGAAGGAAGAAAAGTGTGGTTCATGGAAGACAAGTGAAAGGAGAATGGCGGTGAGGCGCAGGAGTCGTGAGCAGGACCCAGGTGCAGTGGAGGAGTCAGGTGACACAGGGATTGCGAGAGGACCATTCGACGTAGCAGACGTCCCCTTAGAGAGCTGTGCTGGTGGAGGAGTGTGGTACCCTGGCATGAAGGAGTGAATGGCAGATGAGGAAGTAAGGACTGGAGTGACAACAATGGTCAAGAAATATCTGGGCAGGTAGGAGAGAAAGGGTTCACCTGGGAACGTGTTTAAGATCCCCCCGCCGCCCTCTTCACACACGGATTTAAGAAGTCCACATTTAGAGTGGTTCCAAGATCAACTCAGGCACATCAAGAGCGCCATCTATGACCCACTTCTGGGTACTGTGGGTCGTGGTGCAAAAGGAGCACATTGACAACCCTGGTCCAGCCACCCGACTTTTTAGTTGAACTGCTGGAATAGCCTTTTGTCTCTATCTTCTGTCTGAAGTAGACACACAGCAGCCCGAATGGTCCTTACCATAGGTGATGCCAAGCCCCTGTTCGAAACAACTGCGCTTTCCACCCACAGTGAAATCCAGAGTCCTTAGCGTGGCCTTTGAGGCTCTGCGTGCACTCGTCCTGGCTTCCCCTTCATTTCCTGCCCCTTGCCCACTTGCTCACTCCATGCCCCACCACGCTCCTTACTGGTCTTCACATGTGCCAAGCACATTCTTCCCTCATGGCCTTTGCTTTTGCTTCTTTTCTACTTGAAATACTCTCCCAATTCCAGGGTGAATTTTCATAACTCCAATTTTCACTTTATTCAGGTCTTTACTAAAATATCAGCTCTACGGAAAGGTCTTTCCTGTCTCTTCCATCTATACATTAATGGCTTCTACCTTCATCTTCTCACCTTGTCTTGCTTTGTTTTCTTCATAACTCTATTATACTATAAATTTATATGCTTGTCTGTCCCAACGGAACATATGACCCTTATATGCAGAGGACTTGATCTGTTTTGTTGACCTTTGTATGATTACAATTAATAGATGTTGAATTGAGTTAACAAATGATTATGGAAAAGAATTGGTGATATGGCTAAATTTCTCAGAAGTGTGTTGTTGTTTTTTCTCCAATACAGAAAACAAACCTCCTAGCAAACCAGCTCCCTTAGATATTGCAGTAATCATGTACACGAGTGGATCCACTGGGCTGCCCAAGGGGGTCATGATCTCGCACAGTAACATCATCGCTGGGATAACTGGGATGGCAGAGAGGATCCCACAGCTGGGGTAGGTCATGGGAGACAAGTGTGTGTGTGTGTGGGGGGGTCCTCTGTTTATGTCCGTTGTGATGTTAAACATTTGTGTCATTTGGTAGGATGCGGTTCAGTGAGTCCTTCAAAGTCTTTTCACAGTAGGCGTGTCCTTCAAAAAAGGACATTAAAATTAGTTACAAAATAGTTATTGTGAAGTTTAAAGTACAGTTATAGGTATTATTGTTAATAATTACTTTTTACTTCAAAACTGCAAATTTTAACTGACTTAAATCCCTTAATTTAAATTATTTTAATTGGTGGGTGTTGTTGCTTCTGTAGTCATTTTATACCAAAGTATATTATAATTCAGGTGAACAAATAATATACCCAGTAAATGTTTATTGAGGGTCTGTGTTCAGTCTCTGATTTTGCTTTTTAAGACAGACTCCAGTAGTAGCGGGGGGGTGGGGGGGGCTAGGTATATTGGCGTGGGAATGACGCTGGTGGAGGAGACAAGGTGGGACTTCGAGGGACTGGAAAGGAATCTTCCCAGAGATGGAATCAATATGCTGGTGTCTGACCTGGTGCAGTGGTTGCATATTTTTGATGCCCCTATGCATAGAAATCACACACACACGTGCACATGCATGCATGCATGCACATACAGGTTACTATGGAATTGAATTTGGGGATGGAGAGATTTCTCATGCATGCATAACATTCAGAAAAAAATTAAGAGCAACAGTTTCCTTCTGGGTTTGCCTCAGTTGCCCTTCCTAGTTTGGGAATGGGGACAGTTCTTGAAATATATACATAGACATTTCCTTATATAAGGTATGATTTGTTATCATTTAATTTACCTCTTAGAACAGGACTGTCTTCTGTAAGATTCCTGGCAGACAGTTGTGGATTCTATTTGAACTCTGGTAGCCCACTGGCTTTAAAGACCATTTTATCCTCAGATGATTTCTACTGTCCTAAAGAACCTTTCTGGTTTTTTTTTTTCCCTCCAAACTCCTATTTCCTCTGCCTTAGCACTTTGCTTCTTCAGCACTTACGATTTATTAGTGAGTGCCTTCAAGTAGGACTGGAAACAGAGCCACTCACTTAGACTGTCCATCTCCTCAGTTTTAGGTTGAGCTATAGATCTTTTCCCGAGACACCCGAGTGTCTATCTGTGTGTGTGTGTCTCTGTCTGTCTCTCTCTACCAGGACCAGGAAGGCAGATTGATGCCCTGATGGTCGTTTCATGTGCCCTTTCAAG